>NC_134487.1:241066225-241318723 GCF_040206685.1 Ascaphus truei | reverse complement strand
GTTCCACAGAGTGTGTGTGTATGAGAGAGAGAGAGAGTGTGTGTGTGTGTGTGTGTGTGTGTGTGTGTGTGTGTGTGTGTGTGTGTGTGTGTGTGTGTGTGTGTGTGTGTGTGTGTGTGTGTGTGTGTGTGTGTGTGTGTGTGTGTGTGTGTGTGTGTGTGTGTGTGTGTGTGTGTGAGAGAGAACGTGTAGGACACCAAAGGTACCCCCACCCCACCCAGTCAGTCATCCCCCCACCCAGTCAGTCATCCCCCCACCCCACCCAGTCATCCCCCCACCCCACCAGTCAGTCATCCCCCCACCCAGTCATCCCCCCACCCCACCCAGTCAGTCATCCCCCCACCCCACCCAGTCAGTCATCCCCCCATCCACCCAGTCATCCCCCCATCCCACCCAGTCAGTCATCCCCCCACCCCACCCAGTCAGTCATACTCCCCCCCACCCAGTCAGTCATACTCCCCCCCACCCAGTCAGTCATACCCCCCACCCAGTAAGTCATACCCCCCCACCCAGTCAGTCATACCCCCTCAGTCAGTCATACCCCCCACCCAGTCAGTCATACCCCCCCACCCAGTCAGTCATACCCCACCCAGTCAGTCATAACCCCCCCACCCAGTCAGTCATACCCCCACCCAGTCAGTCATACCCCGCCCACCCAGTCAATCATACCCCCCCCCACCAAGTCAAACATACCCCCCCACCCAGTCAGTCATACCCCCCAGTCAGTCATACCCCCCACCCCAGTAAGTCATACCCCCCCCACCCAGTCAGTCATACCCCCTCAGTCAGTCATACCCCCCACCCAGTCAGTCATACCCCCCACCCAGTCAGTCATACCCCCCCACCCAGTCAGTCATAACCCCCCCCACCCAGTCAGTCATAACCCCACCCAGTCATACCCCCCACCCAGTCAATCATACCCCCCCCACCAAGTCAAACATACCCCCCACCCAGTCAGTCATAACCCCCCCACCTAGTCAGTCATACCCCCCACCCAGTCATACCCCCCCCACCCAGTCAATCATACCCCCCCCCCACCAAGTCAAACATACCCCCCACCCAGTCAGTCATAACCCCCCACCCAGTCAGTCATAACCCCCCCCACCCAGTCATACCCCCCCACCCAGTCAGTCAGTCATACCCCCCCACCCAGTCAGTCACCCCCCACCCAGTCAGTCATCCCACCCCCTGCCCAGTCACCCCACCCAGTCAGACAGTCAGTAATCCCCACCCAGTCAGTCAGTAATACCCACCCAATCACCCACCCAGTCACCTCACCCAATCACCCACCAGTCACCCCACCCAATCACCCACCCAGTCACCCCATCACCCCACCCAGTCACCCCATCACCCCACCCAGTCACCCATCACCCCACCCAGTCTCCCATCACCCCACCCAGTCACCCCATCCCCCCACAGTCACCCTCTCTCCGTCTCTCATCCTCTCTCTCTCTCCCTCTCTCTCTCCCTCTCACCCTCTCTCTCACCCTCTCTCCGTCTCTCTCTCACCCTCTCTCGGTCTCTCTCTCACCCTCTCTCCGTCCTCTCTCACCCTCTCTCCGTCTCTCTCTCACCCTCTCTCGTCTCTCTCTCACCCTCTCTCCGTCTCTCTCTCACCCTCTCTCCGTCTCTCTCTCACCCTCTCTCCGTCTCTCTCTCACCCTCTCTCCGTCTCTCTCTCACCCTCTCTCTCTCTCTCTGTCTCACCCTCTCTCTGTCTCACCCTCTCTCTGTCTCACCCTCTCTCTGTCTCACCCTCTCTCTGTCTCACCCTCTCTCTGTCCTCAAATCTGGATCTGGATATTTTATTTACCCTGTATATCTTAACTGCCCTATACTACACAGAAATAACCTATACTGCTTTCTTCCAGATCTGACTCAAGCTTCACACAGAAGACATTGGAATCCCCCGTAACCCAGAAGACAGGTAGGGAACACATCCCCTCCAATGTATAACATTGTGGGAATGAGGTACCTGGACATTGAGGGTCTGCGGATCAGGTAAGATCCCAGGTGGGATTGCTGCTTTAAACATTCTGAAGCGGGGGCATCCAGGCACTAGTTAAGGGGTGCAGGAAACTAGTCATTCACATCTGGCTTTTTTTTCTAGATTCGACATTTATACACACACATACACACACACAAAACAAGGACTAATTGTAGTATAATGTAATACAATAAATAAACTTATGTCAAAAACGAATGTTCTTACTAGAAATTTATTAAATTTATTTCATTTATGGGTTTTTTTAAATGCGGGGCTGGGGGCGGGATTAGAGGCGGGGTTGGGGGCGGGACTAGAGGCGGGACTAGGTGGCGAGTAGATTTTTTGGTTCGGCGAGTAGATTTTTGGGTGATTTGTCAAGCACTGTATATATATATATATATATATATATATATAGCAACTGTAAATATTACTGTATGTTCATTGCTTGTCTTAGACAGGTCTGCAACCCTGTCTTTCCACATTATCGCCCAGCATACAGCCCTTCCACTGCAGCAAGGGATTCTGGAAATGACATGCAAATGAGCACTCAGTGCCACCTTTTGTCTCAAGCTCGTATTACACAAGCAAATCCTCAAGCCAAAGCATGCTATTTTAAACACAGCTTTTAGACAGAGGCTGGGATGAGATGAGATGAGATGAGATGCAAAGCCATTAAACCCACTCACAGACATGTTTCAACCTTGATGGGTATCATCAGTGTGAGGTTGGTCTTAATGGCTAAGCAGGTTTGAGACTAGACTAGGTAATCACCACTATTATTAAGGTTATGGTGGGTAAAAAAAGTGACAAAAACCCTCCACAGTAAAGCATAAAGCAACTGTAAATATTACTGTATGTTCATTTGCATGTCTTAGACAGGTCTGCAACCCTGTCTTTCCCCATTATCGCCCAGCATACAGCCCTTCCACTGCAGCAAGGATTCTGGGAAATGACATGCAAATGAGCACTCAGTGCCACCTTTTGTCTCAAGCTCGTATTACACAAGCAAATCCTCAAGCCATGCATACTGTTTTAAACACAGCTTTTAGACAGAGGCTGGGATGAGATGCAAAAGCCATTAAACCCACTCACAGACATGTTTCAACCTTGATGGGTATCATCAGTGTGAGGTTGGACTTAATGGCTAAGCAGGCTTGAGACTAGACTAGGTAATCACCACTATTATTAAGGTTATGGTGGGTAAAAAAAAGTGACAAAAATCCTCCACAGTAAAGCATAAAGCAACTGTAAATATTACTGTATGTTCATTTGCATGTCTTAGACAGGATATATATATATATACAGTGTTCGACAAACCTATACATTTGCATGCCCCGGGCGAGTGGATTTAACATCGTTGCGAGCTCCTATTGGCCCAAGCAGCATACATGTGGTACTAGGTGGCGAGTAGATTTTTTTGTTCGGCGAGTAGATTTTTTGGTGATTTGTCGACCATTATATATATATATATATATATATATATATATATATATATATATATATATATATATATATATATATATGTATATATATATATGTATATATGTACAGTGCTCGACAAACCCGGTCGCCCACTCGCCAGGCGCGAACGGAAATTGGCCCGTGGCCAGCTACTTTTTCCCCCTGCTCTGCGCAAATTTAAAAAAATTTAAAAAAAAAAATAACAAAAAAAATATCCTCCTGGCTGATTGGCCAATTGGTCGTGACGCGGAATGGAGCCCTTCTCTGCAAGGGGTAATGGCTTCTCCTCGCGCGCGTGGTCCGTCTCCGTCTCCTGCCCGCGCTTCCCTCCTCATCCCCTCCAGTCTCCGCTCCTGTCGGGCAAGAGATGACAGCAGGGGATTTCTCCCCCCCATCTCCCCCCCCCCCCCCTCCCTGCCCCGCTTGCCCTCCGGTTCTGCTCCTGTCCCTGTGGCTGCTCGCGCGGGGCAGGAGATGACAGCGGGCGATGTTCCCCCGTCCCGGTTGCCCTACGGTCCCCGCTTTCCCCCAGTGCCAGTGGCTGCTCCCGATGCCAGCAGGGGTGTTCCCCTCGGTCCCCGTGGCTGTCTCCGCTTCCCCACCCCCCCACAAATTTAAAAAAATAAATAAATAACAAAAAAAAATATCTTCCTGGCTGATTGGCCGTGACGCGGTCGTGACGCGGAATGGAGCCCTTCTCTGCAGGGGTAAGTAATGGCTGCTCCTCGCGTGCGCGGTCCCTGTCTCCTGCTCGCGCTTCCCTTCTCATCCCCTCAGTCTCCGCTCCTGGGGCAGGAGATGACGGCAGGGGATTTCCCCCCCACCCCACTCCCCCGTCCCGCTTGCCCTCCGGTTCCGCTCCTGTCCCCGTGGCTGCTCGCGCGGGGCAGGGATTTCCCCCCCCCTGTCCCGTTGCCCTCCGGTTCCACAGAGTGTGTGTGTATGAGAGTGTGTGTGTGTGTGTATGTATGAGAGAGAGTGGTGTGTGTGTGTGTGTGTGTGTGTGTGTGTATGTGTGTGTGTGTATGTATGAGAGAGAGTGGTGTGTGTGTGTGTGTGTGTGTGTGTGTGTGTGTGTGTGTGTGTGTGTGTGTGTGTGTGTGTGTGTGTGTGTGTGTGTGTGTGTAAGAGAGAGAGAGAGAGAGAGAGAGAACGTGTAGGACACCAAAGGTACCCCCCACCCAGTCAGTCATCCCCCCACCCCACCCAGTCAGTCATCCCCCCACCCCACCCAGTCAGTCATCCCCCCACCCCACCCAGTCAGTCATCCCCCCACCCCACCCAGTCAGTCATCCCCCCACCCCACCCAGTCATCCCCCCACCCCACCCAGTCAGTCATCCCCCCACCCCACCCAGTCAGTCATCCCCCCACCCCACCCAGTCAGTCATCCCCCCACCCAGTCAGTCATCCCCCCATCCCACCCAGTCAGTCATCCCCCCACCCCACCCAGTCAGTCATACTCCCCCCACCCAGTCAGTCATACTCCCCCCCACCCAGTCAGTGATACCCCCCCAGTAAGTCATACCCCCCCACCCAGTAAGTCATACCCCCCCCCACCCAGTCAGTCATTAGTCAGTCATCCCTCCACCCAGTCAGTCATCCCCCCACCCCACCCAGTCAGTCATCCCCCCATCCCACCCAGTCAGTCATCCCCCCACCCCACCCAGTCAGTCATAACCCCCCCCACCCAGTCATACCCCCCCACCCAGTCATACCCCCTCCACCCAGTCAGTCATACACCCCCACCCAGTCAGTCAGTCATACCCCCCCACCCTGTCAGTCACCCCCCCACCCAGTCAGTCATCCCACCCCCCTGCCCAGTCACCCCACCCAGTCAGACAGTCAGTAATCCCCACCCAGTCACCCCACCCAATCACCCACCCAGTCACCCCATCCAATCACCCACCCAGTCACCCAGTAGATTTTTGGGTGATTTGTCAAGCACTGTGTGTATATATATATATATATATATATGTATATATATATATATATGTATATATATATATATATATATATATATGTATATATATATATATATATATATACAGTGCTTGACAAATCACCCAAAAATCTACTCGCCGAACCAAAAAATCTACTCGCCACCTAGTCCCGCCCCAACCCTGCCTCTAGTCCCGCCCCCAACCCCGCCTCTAATCCCGCCCCCAGCCCCGCATTTAAAAAAAACCATAAATGTAATAAATTTCTAGTAAGAACATTCATTTTTGACATAAGTGTATTTATTGTATTACATTATACTACAATTAGTCCTTGTTTTGTGTGTGTGTATGTGTGTGTATAAATGTCGAATCTAGAAAAAAAGCCAGATGTGAATGACTAGTTTCCTGCACCCCTTAACTAGTGCCTGGATGCCCCCGCTTCAGAATGTTTAAAGCAGCAATCCCGTCTGGGATCTTACCTGATCCGCAGACCCTCAATGTCCAGGTACCTCATTCCCACAATGTTATACATTGGAGGGGATGTGTTCCCTACCTGTCTTCTGGGTTACGGGGGATTCCAATGTCTTCTGTGTGAAGCTTGAGTCAGATCTGGAAGAAAGCAGTATAGGTTATTTCGGTGTAGTATAGGGCAGTTAAGATATACAGGGTAAATAAAATATCCAGATCCAGATTTTGAGACAGAGAGAGGGTGAGACAGAGAGAGGGTGAGACAGAGAGAGGGTGAGACAGAGAGAGGGTGAGACAGAGAGAGGGTGAGACAGAGAGAGGGTGAGACAGAGAGAGGGTGAGACAGAGAGAGGGTGAGACAGAGAGAGGGTGAGATAGAGAGAGGGTGAGAGAGAGACGGAGAGAGGGTGAGAGAGAGACGGAGAGAGGGTGAGAGAGAGACGGAGAGAGGGTGAGAGAGGACGGAGAGAGGGTGAGAGAGGACGGAGAGAGGGTGAGAGAGAGACCGAGAGAGGGTGAGAGAGAGACGGAGAGAGGGTGAGTGAGAGGGTGAGAGGGAGAGAGAGAGGGAGAGAGGGAGAGACGGTGAGAGACGGAGAGAGGGTGACTGTGGGGGGATGGGGTGACTGGGTGGGGTGATGGGGAGACTGGGTGGGGTGATGGGGTGACTGGGTGGGGTGATGGGGTGATTGGGTGGGTGATTGGGTGGGGTGACTGGGTGGGGATTACTGACTGTCTGACTGGGTGGGGTGACTGGGCAGGGGGGTGGGGTGACTGGGCAGGGGGGTGGGATGACTGACTGGGTGGGGGGGTGACTGACTGGGTGGGGGGGTATGACTGACTGACTGGGTGGGGGTGTATGACTGACTGGGTGGAGGGGGTATGACTGGGTGGGGGGGTATGACTGGGTGGGGGGGGTTATGACTGACTGGGTGGGGTGGGGGGATGACTGACTGGGTGGGATGGGGGGATGACTGACTGGGTGGGGTGGGGGGATGACTGACTGGGTGGGGGGATGACTGACTGGGTGGGGGGGGGATGACTGACTGGGTGGGGGGGATGACTGACTGGGTGGGGGGGGTATGACTTACTGGGTGGGGGGGGTTTGACTGACTGGGGGGGTATCACTGACTGGGTGGGGGGGAGTATGACTGACTGGGTGGGGGGAGTATGACTGACTGGGTGGGGTGGGGGGATGACTGACTGGGTGGGATGGGGGGATGACTGACTGGGTGGGGGGATGACTGACTGGGTGGGGTGGGGGGATGACTGACTGGGTGGCGTGGGGGGATGACTGGGTGGGGTGGGGGGATGACTGGGTGGGGTGGGGGGATGACTGACTGGGTGGGGTGGGGGGATGACTGACTGGGTGGGGTGGGGGGATGACTGACTGGGTGGGGTGGGGGGATGACTGACTGGGTGGGGGGTACCTTTGG
Source organism: Ascaphus truei (assembly GCF_040206685.1). Lineage (NCBI taxonomy): Eukaryota > Metazoa > Chordata > Amphibia > Anura > Ascaphidae > Ascaphus > Ascaphus truei. Next base: position 241,311,433 of record NC_134487.1, on the reverse strand, counting down.
TGTCCTACACGTTCTCTCTCTCTCTCTCTCTCTCTCTTACACACACACACACACACACACACACACACACACACACACACACACACACACACACCACTCTCACTCATACATACACCACTCTCACTCATACATACACACATACACACACACACACACACACACCACTCTCTCTCATACATACACACACACACACACACTCTCATACACACACACTCTGTGGAACCGGAGGGCAAGCGGGACAGGGGGGGGAAATCCCCTGCCCCGCGCGAGCAGCCACGGGGACAGGAGCGGAGACCAAAGGGGAAGCAGGTTTGGGGAGGGGGGGGGAACATTCCCCGCTGTCATCTCCTGCCCCACGCGAGCAGCCACGGGGACAGGAGCGGAACCGGAGGGCAAGCGGGACGGGGGAGTGGGTGGGGGGGAAATCCCCTGCCGTCATCTCCTGCCCCACGCGAGCAGCCACGGGGACAGGAGCGGAGACTGAGGGGATGAGAAGGGAAGCGCGAGCAGGAGACAGGGACCGCGCACGCGAGGAGCAGCCATTACTTACCCCTGCAGAGAAGGGCTCCATTCCGCGTCACGACCGCGTCACGGCCAATCAGCCAGGAAGATATTTTTTTTTGTTATTTATTTATTTTTTTAAATTTGTGGGGGGGTGGGGAAGCGGAGACAGCCACGGGGACCGAGGGGAACACCCCTGCTGGCATTGGGAGCAGCCACTGGCACTGGGGGAAAGCGGGGACCGTAGGGCAACCGGGACGGGGGAACATCGCCCGCTGTCATCTCCTGCCCCGCGCGAGCAGCCACAGGGACAGGAGCAGAACCGGAGGGCGAGGGGGGGAGATGAGGGGGAGAAATCCCCTGCTGTCATCTCTTGCCCGACAGGAGCGGAGACTGGAGGGGATGAGGAGGGAAGCGCGGGCAGGAGATGGACCGCGCGCGCGAGGAGAAGCCATTACCCCTGCAGAGAAGGGCTCCATTCCGCGTCACGACCAATTGGCCAATCAGCCAGGAGGATATTTTTTTTGTTATTTTTTTTTTTTATTTTTTTTAAATTTGCGCAGAGCAGGGGGAAAAAGTAGCTGGCCACGGGCCAATTTCCGTTCGCGCCTGGCGAGTGGGCGACCGGGTTTGTCGAGCACTGTATATATATATATATATATATATATATATATATATATATATATATATATGTGACAGGACAGCCTGAAAGCTGAAAGGTGGATAATGAAGCAACAAGGATTATCTTCAGTGATAGAGACCGTGTTACAATCCTGTAAAAAGGTGACCTCCAAAAGTCTACACAAGTTTGAAAAAAAATTCAGTAAGCAAATGGTGCAGACCAAAAGGCAGTAGTCCAGAAACAGCACCCAGTAACGTGATCCTAGATAAAAAATAATTTTTGCAGGAGGGTTTTTCAGAAAGGTCTAAAAAATGAACACATTAAAGGTTCACATCTCAACAATATGAGCAATCTGGATGCAATCAATTGCACATAGGCATCTGATATATTCATCAGAGCCATTCAGAACATTAGACCTAGAATCAGAGATCCAATTCCAGCATGAAATTTTAGTCTGGTACTAAAAGGTCTATGTGATACACCATTTGAACCCTTACAGGAAGCAGACATTAGTAACTTGTCTCTAAAGATGGTGTTCTTAATCTCAGTGAAATCCGCTAAACGAGTCAGTGAAAAACAGACACTTTCAATAAATGATCCTTGTATGGTAATTCACAAAGACAAAGTGATGCCTGAGGACAATACCTGAGTTTTGTCCAAAAGTGTCATCTTTCTTTCAAACAAATCATCTCGATCATCATGTTCATATAAACAAGCTTGAGGGTCACGATAGGAGAACCCTTGTGGAAGCCATTTACATTGTTGAGGCAAAACGTTTATGGTTTTTGACTTACCATACCGGCAACAATGAGTAGAATGGGACCGCCGCCACAATGAAGATTGGAGCGAGACCGCCATTGGCACTCACGCTGTGTTACTCGGACAGTCCTGAGTGGTATAAGTATACCTTTAATACACTTATTGTGCCTGATAGACTGAGAGAATTCAAGTGTTATTCCCTACCCTCCCTGTTCTGTCACTTTTATTAAATGATGTTATGCCATGTTCTCCTTATGTTTCCTTTTTGGGGAGAACTCCAGCCTGCGGTTCTACTGATCTTTACTGCATATGGTTATTAAGGCATTACCAACCAGCTGTGAGTGCTATATCCCATTATTGAGTTCTGCACATGATTATTTATACACTCATTTGCGCCTTATTTTTTTTATTCACTTTTTTTTACACAAATCAGGAAGTTATTTTACCTTCACTTTGTCTGCATCCCAAAAATTCAGGAAGTCACAAAAACTGCTCATTTTGTGGGAAAAACAAAAAAACCTATTTGTCATGATAATATAATGAGATATTATGTATTTTAATCCATCTGGTGCTTCAGGAGTTAATGAAGGTACAGTTTGGGTTTAAAAATACAATATGTTGAGTTTATGATAGGTCAAAACTTTTCTTGGGTCTGTGCATGTCTTCAAAACATTTGTAATTTGGGGGGCCTGTCACGGATGGCCCACTCAAGGTGAAGTGTGTTGTGTAGAAGGTCATAAATGCTAAATGCTAACCAGATATAACGGTCAGCCTCAAAGAAATCAAAACGTTTGTGAATAATTACTGGTGCATTCCAGAGAGAGGTGACAAACAGAGTATGCTTTCATTTAAGGATTTTATTAAAAATGAGAATATCATGTGACGTCATCTACTGTATATAATAAGAGTAACGTGTGTGTTCATAGCACAGAATAGCATGTACGGAGACCACACACTGCATGGGTAAGAGGTGCCAAGGACAGATATACATTTGTCACTCAAATTTAGGATTAAGGTCGTTATTAGTGTTGTTGTGTCCATCACGACTACCTGAATCTATTGATGGAACTCACATTTGTCTAAATATTAGAGAAGGGAAGTTATGAGTGCAGTTGTACTGTATACTGAGGCACAACTCAAACATTGTTTGTAGCAGTTTTTTTTACTCTGTCATAAAACTGTCAATCTCACAGCTGATTTACGACAGGGGTGGTCGTATGTTGTTTCAATGGGGGAAAAAATAGTAAAGAAGTCTGAGCAAGGTTTATGAAAATCAGATTTCAACAGAGGTGTGTTTTGGACCAAACACGTGATTTCTCATATTGCTACACCAGTGACCTCTCTGGGAGAAAATCCTGACATATGGTAACGTAATGTTAACGTAATGTAAAGTGATTTCTGTTCTATGTTTTATCCTGTTATTTTAAGAAACTGTCCCGCATTTACTATAATTGTCTGTTCCTGTAATCAAAGCACTCTATTTTTATATATATTAAAACATTTAATAAGTGATGCTTTGGGCTCTGAATTAACTTTTGCACGTTCTGGAAAGAGTATTTACATTTTCGGACACATTTTTCTACAACAGATTTTTGTGTGTTAAGTAAACAGGGACCCTAGACCCTGGCAAATATTAATTTTACATCTTTTGTTTGCATAATTTCTCAAGTGTTGAAAGCTTATAGTAAGGAGTTAATTTTAACTCATTGAAAGTACCTAGGGGAGGAGAAAGGCGAGTTGGCTAGAGTAGCTGTGTGTATTAACCCTGGTTGCATATCTAAGTCACGTGTCCACTTGTGTGCTGTTCGTGACAGGTGGTATATTGGGACAGATTTAGGGGAGATATTGTTCATTTGAGGAACCGTTGCGAAGGTGAAAAGTGGGACAGCTTGCGAGCTGTATATTAACGCTTGTCCCATATGCAGGTCACGTGCTCACAGAAGTGCCGTACATGACAGTATTGCAAAATGGATTATGCAGAGTATACACTTAGCGTATCAAAAAAAGCATGCAGATACCAACAGTCCTAAAAGTCCAATCTACAAGAGCAGTAGCAATGTCCTGGGAAGAGAAAGCAGAACACATCTGAAAAAATATTCACACCTTTACCAAACATTATAAGTTGGAAGTACGAGCATCCCAAGAAACAGCCTTTGGTAGAAAAGTGTTACAGGCTGTAATAAATAAATTTCTTGTGTTTTTGTTTCCCTCCCTTGCTATTGCTGTGATAAATCTCATGGTGCTGCCAAATGGACGGGAAGGAAAGATAAAATTTAGCTTACCGGAAATGTCATTTCCTTCGTTCCATCAGGCAGCACACAGCTTTCCCTTCCCGCACATTTGGTTTATTTAACCAACCATGTACAGTAAAACTATGAACAATACTGCAAATGTAAAGAGAGATGTGCCCTTTGAGGAAGAGTATAAGTTCTGTTTTGGACATGTTTTGCTTCAGGTAACGGTGGGATATCCAGGAGGAGATTATGGAGAGACTGTTGGTGATATGGGATAAGAGAGAGAGGACATGTCAAGGAAGGAGAGGTCAATTTGGGTGTCATCGGCATAGAGATGAAAGTCAAAATATTGTATTAGTTCACTAAGAAAAGGAGGTGTAGAGTGAAGAGGAGGAGACACCAGAGAAGGAAACACTGAAAGAGCGGTTGGATAGTCAGGACGTGAACCAGACCAAAGGCCAATGGAGTGGTTAGAATGCAGGAAAAGTGATCAACAGTGTCGAAGGTAGCAGAGAGATCCAAGAGAATTAGTAGGGAGAAGTGACCATCATACTTAGCTGGGAGTATATCATTAGCCATTTTTGTTAGTGCTGTCTTGGAGTGTAGAGGATGGAAATCAGATTGCAAAGAGTCGAGCAGGAAGTTGGAGAAGAGAATGCGATACAAACAGTTGTTTACAATCCCCTCAAGTAGTTTGGATGCCAAGGGGAGAAAAGAGAGAGGGTGGTAGGTTAAGTCAAGAGAGGGTTTCTTTAGAAAGAGGTTTGATGAGTACATGTTTAAAGCAAGTTGATAATGTGCCAGAAATATGAGAGGTGAAAAAGGTGAGTTAGGCTATGGCTTAGTGCGCCAGAGAGGGAGCGGAGATGTGAAGGAATAGGGTCAAAGGGGCAAATTGTAAAGTGAGATGATGAGTGCAGAGACCTCGTCCTTAGTCACAGAAAAAATGAGCGAAGGGTGGATTTAGGTGTGCATGGAGAAGTAGATGGTGCGTTTGGAGCCTGACATGGAGATGTCATGTCTGATGGACTCAATTTTCTCTGTGAAGTAGGTGGCAAGGTCATGGGCCATGTGAGCAGAAGGGGGTGCAGTTGGAGATGGGCAGAGAATGGAGTAAAAAGATGGTAGATAGACATTGAGGGTTAGAGGACAGCGTTAGTATGACTGAAGAAAAGTAGAGTTGCTTGGCAAGAAAGTGGGCAGTGTTATAGGAGGAGAGTATGAATTTAAAGTGGAGGATAATTGGCTACAGAGCATTATTTCCATCAGAAACATTCAGAAGTGCGTGAGCTATAGCAAAACAAGCTTACGGCTGCACTTAAAGTGCCGGCAACAGCGACGCAACGTCACAACAAATGCAGTGCCAAGGACAGAAATCCATTTGTCACTCAAATTTATGAGCAAGAGGGGCAAAATGATTCTTGTTACATACGTCATGATCGCGTGAATCTATTGATATGACTCACACATGTCGAAATATTAGAGAAAGGAAGTTATGGAAGTGTTTATATATTGAGGTAAGAACTTAAACGTCTTTTTTAGGATTTTTTTTTCTCTGTCGTAAAACCACCAACCTAGCAGCTGATTTACGACAGGGTAGTTTTATATGGTTTTTAATGGAAGAAGAATGGTATATAGGACTTGCCCTGGAGTTATGAAATCAGAATTCAACAGGTGGTGTGTTTTGGGATCAAACACTTGAATTTTCATCTTTCTACGACAGTGACCTCTCTTGGTAAAACCTATGATATATGGTAACGTACGGTATAGGGATTTCGGTTTTAGGTTTTATTCTGTTATTTTAAGAAACTATTCTGCATTTATTGTTACTGTCTTGTCCAGTGATCTTTTTTCTGTAATCTAAGCACAGTATTTTTATATGCTCCTATGCAGATATGCTTTTAAGTAGAAATGTTTAAAGTAGATATGAGGTTTAAAAAGGAAGACTATTGAATCACTGATCTCATTTCATCTCTTCTCTTTCCTCAGGTAAAAACATATTTCAAATTGTCTGTCTGTCCTGATATCCTCCCCTGCTGTGTACTCAGTTCTATTTAGGTAAAAACATATTTCAAATTGTCTGTCTGTCTTGATATCCTCCCCTGCTGTGTATTTAGTTCTATTTAGGTAAAAACATATTTCAAATTGTCTGCCTGTCCTGATATCCTCCCCTGTTGTGTATTTAGTTCTATTTAGGTAAAAACATATTTCAAATTGTCTGTCTGTAAATCATCCCCCTGCTGTCTTAATTTAATTCAGCTTTCACACTTGTGCAAGACAGCACCCACCTTAGAAAAACCATTTGCTTTAACGTCCCTCACATGTGCTAATTAAGTTGTTGTGCCAACCAGGTGACTTTTTAAATGTATATAAGTCAACTCATAGCAGCCATTGCTGCCTGCAGCCAATGCTCCTATGCAGATATGCTTTTAAGTAGAAATGTTTAAAGTAGATATGAAGTTTAAAAAGGAAGCTTAAAAAGAAGTGGAAAGTGGACAACATCTACTGCTTCTGATTCCTGCTTTTGATCTATGTTGAAAAGGAGGATATCATCTATCCCAGACTGCACATCTCAACACTTAACTATTGCTGTGATGCCACCTTTATTTTTTATATTTGTTGTAACCTCCCTTATTTTCAAATTATGCACTTCCTTTCACCAGTCTCCTTATGTCTCTAACTCTATTCATATATCTTCATCTCTCCTTTCTTCCCCACTTCTCAGTTCACATGAACTCCTTTCTTACCTGTGCCCTCTGACACCACACAGCTATACACCCTGCACTAAAACCCACCCCTACAAATCATCCTCACACATCCTCTTTCTATCCATGCTTCTCCTCCTTGCTTCTGGGGATATCTCTCCCAATCTTCGCCTCCCACATGCAACTTCTACTCATTTGGTGTTAACCCCTCCAACCTCATACCCATCCCCTGCCACCCTCCCTCCTCTCTCCCATTCTCCTGTGCCCTTTGGAATGCTCGCTCCCTCTCTAACAAGTTCCTCTCTGTGCATGACTTCTTTCTCTCTCACTCCCTGCTTCTCTTTGCTATAATTGAGACCTGGCTCACTCAGTCTGACTCTGCTCTGGAAGCTGCCCTCTTCTACGGTGGCCTTTCCTTTTCCCACACTCTGTGCCCTGATGGCAGGGGTGGAGACGTGGGGCTCCTGCTCTCCTCTCTCTGCCGTTACCGAACCCTTCCTATTCCCCCCTCTCTTGCTTTTCCCTCCTTTGAGGTTCACACTGTCCAGATCTTCTCTCCTCTCCCTGTCCACGTGGCGGTTATCTATCGCCCACCTACCTCTACTCATCTCCCTTCTGCCTTTCTCTCTCACTTTGAATCCTGGCTCTCTTTCTTTCTCTCCTCCGACTCCCCGGTTCTTCTCCTTGGGGACTTCAATTGCCACATTGATGACCCCTCTCTCCCTTGGGCTTCTCGCTTTCTTTCTCTAACCTCTTCTTTTGGCCTTCAACAGTGGACTGCAGCCAGCACCCACAAGGATGGCCACTACTTAGACCTGGTTTTCACTAAAAACTTCTCTCTCTCCGATTTCTCCATTTCCCCTTTTCCTCTCTCTGACCATCACCTCATCTCATTCTCTCTATCTCGCTTCTCCACCTCCGTCTACCCCCGTTTTGCAGAAACCCGTGCTCTATTCACTTACCTGACTGAGTCCACTTTACACTCCTCCCTCTCCTCTCTCAGCTCTGCTACAGACCCTGACAACCTGGTCAGGAACTACAACTCTGCCTTGTCCTCCTCTCTTGATCTACATGCCCCGCTTTCTCTCTGCCGCACTCGCTCTTCTAACCCTAGACCCTGGTTAAATTCCCACATGCGCATGCTGCGTTCCTCCACTCGTTCCTCTGAACGCCTCTGGAGGAAATCTCATACTCTCGCAGACTTCCTTCACTACAAATTTATGCTATCCTGTTTCAACTCTGCCCTCTCGCAAGCTAAACAAGCATACTTTTCTTCACTAATCAACATGCACAAGTCTAATCCACGCTGACTGTTCTCTGTCTTTGATACTTTACTCAAACCACCCTCAGCTGCCTCTCCTTCCTCCATCTCCGCTCAGGACTTTGCTGACTATTTTAAGGAAAAGGTGGAATCCATACGTCAGAACATCCCCTCTGTTTCTTCCTCCCATCCTACACCTCTTCCTAACTCTCCTCCTGCCTTCCTTGACTCTTTTTCCACTGTCTCAGAGGAGGATGTGTCGCTGTTGATCGCCTCTTCTCCCTCTACCACTTGCCCTCTTGACCCCATTCCCTCCCATCTCCTAAAACCTCTTGCTCCTACTATAATCCCTACGCTCACACACATTTTTAACTCCTCCCTCTGCTCTGGAACCTTTCTATCCTCCTTCAAACATGCAACAGTCATACCACTACTCAAAAACAGCAAGCTTGACCCTACCTGTCTTTCTAACTATCGACCTGTCTCCCTCCTGCCTTTTGCCTCTAAACTCCTTGAACGTCTTGTATTCTCTCGCTTGCTCCATTTTCTCAACACCTATTCTCTCCTAGACCCTCTACAATCTGGCTTTCGCACTGCTCACTCCACGGAAACAGCCCTCACTAAAATAACTGACGACCTCCATGCTGCCAAAGACAGAGGTCATTACACTCTGCTCATATTACTCGACCTCTCTGCAGCATTTGACACCGTGGACCACCCTCTTCTCCTTCACATTCTCCATACTCTTGGTATTCGGAACAAAGCTCTATCCTGGATCTCATCCTACCTCTCCCATCGTACTTTCAGTGTCTCTTCTGCTAACATCTCCTCCTCCTCCTCTATTGATCTCTCTGTGGGGGTACCCCAGGGCTCTGTCCTGCAACCTCTTCTCTTTTCTCTGTATACACTCTCTCTAGGTGACCTAATAACATCTTTTGGGTTTAATTATCACCTCTATGCTGACGACACACAAATATACTTTTCAACACCCGACCTTACACCTGCTGTACAAACCAAAGTTTCTGAATGTCTCTCTGCTATATCATCCTGGATGGCCCTCCGTCGCCTTAAACTCAACATGGCTAAAACAGAGCTCCTCATACTACCTCCCAAACCTGGCCCTACTACCTCCTTCCACTTTACTGTTGGAACTACGATCATTCACCCAGTAGCCCAAGCACGCTGCCTAGGGGTCACACTCGACTCCTCTCTCACATTCGCCCCTCACATTCAAAACATTTCTAAAACCTGTCGCTTTTTCCTCCGCAATATAACAAAGATACGCCCTTTCCTCTGTTGCTCGACTGCTAAAACTCTGACCCAGGCCCTCATTCTCTCCCGTCTTGATTACTGTAACCTCCAGCTGTCCGGCCTTCCTACCTCTCACCTGTCTCCCCTACAATCTATCCTAAACGCTGCTGCCAGAATCACTCTACTCTTTCCTAGATCTGTCTCAGCATCTCCCCTCATGAAATCCCTCTCCTGGCTTCCGATCAAATCCCGCATCTCACACTCCATTCTTCTCCTCACTTTTAAAGCTTTACACTCTTCTGCCCCTCCTTACATCTCAGCCCTAATTTCTCGTTATGCACCATCCCGACTCTTGCATTCTTCTCAAGGATGTCTTCTTTCTACCCCCTTTGTATCTAAAGCCCTCTCCCGCCTTAAACCTTTTTCACTGACTGCCCCACACCTCTGGAATGCCTTCCCCTCAGTACCCGACTAGCACCCTCTCTATCCATCTTTAAGACCCAACTTAAGACACACTTGCTTAAAGAAGCATATGAATAGCACTGTGGATATTCTGAACACATGATACATAAAGCTTGGCCCCCTGCAGACGCACTTACCAGAACTCCCTCCTACTGTCTCTGTACGTTCTCCCTACCTACCAATTAGACTGTAAGCTCCTCGGGGCAGGGACTCCTCTTCCTTAATGTTACTTTTATGTCTAAAGCACTTATTCCCATGATCTGTTATTTATATTATCTGTTATTTATTTGATTACCACGTGTATTACTACTGTGAAGCGCTATGTACATTAATGGCGCTATATAAATAAAGACATACAATACAATACAAATGATTCGGATACTTTACACCTCATGCATAAACCTTGGCCCCTTGCAGATGCACTTACCAGAATGCCCTCCTAATGTCCCTGTACATTCTTCCTATCAATTCGATTGTAAGTTCTTCGGAACATTGACTTCTTTTCCTAAATGTTATTTTTATGTCTGAAGCACTTCTTCCCATTATATGTTATTTGTATTATTATTTATCTATACGATCGTCACGTGTATTACTGCTGTGAAGCACTATGTACATTAATGGCGCTAGAGTATTTACATTTTCGGACACATTTTGCTACAACAGATTTTTTTTTGTGTGTTAAGTGCATAGTTTTTTCTATAATAAACATGGACATGAGACCCTGGCAGATACATATTAGTTACATATTTTTTTTGGTGGTGGCAGTGGATACAGTATTTGTTTCACACGATCCTGGTAGAGCATAAGGGAAAAAAACATAAAAAGCAAGACTAGGAAATTAGATAATTTCAAGCAGTGTAGATCAAATATCGGTAGTGGAAAAAAAGAGGCAGGCTCCGTCACTTTGGGAATATGACCTCGGCGAGAGGAGATAACACGCACAGAGCACAGATCAGGTAGAAAAAGATATAATTTATCGATAATCCTTAAAAGTGCACACTTACAGTGTAGCCATACACTGGCGACACACTTTATTCGAGCTCGGCTAGTCCCACGAATTCGGGTATACCCGGGTGTATTGAGGTTTGTGACTGTTTTCTGCCCGAGTGCATTGCGTTATTTTCCAGGCAGGGATTGAAGCATTTTATTCCCGCTGGCTGCAATACTGCACAGTATATATATATATATATACTGCATTACAATTCATGAATTTATGCCATCTGGTAGACACGCGAAGCATTGCAGCCTATTAAATCCTAATCATTATCATTTAACAGATCAGCCGCCCGTCAGCCAGGCATGAACCCAGGCTGGGAAGGCAAACGCAACGGGGCTTGTCAGAGGTGAGGAGCGGCGCATTCCAGGTATCTGCCAGGTACATACTGGGTATTTGCTCGAATAAAGTGTGTCGGTGGAGTAGTAAAAAAGCATTTAAGCTATAAAAGCTAGATAAGATGACCGGGAAGAACGCCCACACCGCCTCCGTCTGGAGCCCTGACTGGATCACACGATCTTCCTGTCGCTTGCAGGAGACACCGCTCCACTTCCAGTTGCAGGATGAAAACGTCACTTCCGACCGGGCTGCCCCAATGGACATAGGATGTAAGGTGCACAGTACAGAGACGCCTTCTCCCATGGTCATGTCACGTTGTGGGTGTTATCCCTCTACGCATTTCACCTGTCAATGATTCGGCTTCCTCAGGAGTGTACCTCCCCCTTCCCACTTTAAGTATATATACAACTATTCTAAATTCAATAATTAAACAATTAAACACTTACAATACGGACCTAATCTGGGCCAGTTCATTGGGAAATGGGAACAAAATAGCGTGGTATTGAACGTACAAGGTAAAATTTACACAGACATAAAATCACATAGGGTGTTACAATAATACATGTTATAGATATTGTTGATATTAAATTAATCATCATCTGAGGTAGATAACAATAATTCAGGTGAAGTAAGTAATCTAAACATAGAAATCATGACAATACAACAAATGGATAGGCATCTTGAGTCTAGGAAACAACCTTCAACTAAACTACTGTGAATAAACATTAGAAGACAAGTCCTGATCTCAAACTATGGAATATCACGGGGTACAGGTCAAACATGGGATGCATAATACATATTAGAAAATAACCCTCAGTATATTGGGAGAGAAGAGGGGGAAAAAGACAGATATTAGTCACCTTAATATACCATAATGGAAATAATATTTATAGGAAGGGAACAATATCAATCTCCAAGTTGAGACACCTTTGAGAGTGTGTTCTTAATTTATGTATCCAAAAGTTCTCTTTTTCTCAATTCTAAATTTCTATCCCCTCCTCGCCAATGTTGTAAAACGTGTTTTACTCCAATAAAGGTTAAACCAGCGGTATCTCCCTGATGGAATTTTGCAAAATGGTTAGATACACTATGTGTCTCTAACTTTTTTTTTAATGCTGCTCAAATGTTCCAGGATTCTTGTGCGGATCGGTCTTTTGGTTTTCCCCACATATTGCATTTTGCACGGGCATTCCAAGAGATATATTACATGGTTTGTTCTGCACGTTATGCATGAATCCACAAGGAATTTTTCTCCTGTAACATTTGAGCTAAATTCTGTATTGCTCGTAGACCTAAATTGGCATGTCCTACACATTCTACATCCATAAAAACCTTTATTCTGCTGCAACCACCATTACAACCTGATTTTATAGTTCTAAGTGCACTTGGTGCTAATCGAATTTTTAAATTGGTTGCTTTTTTAAAAATTATGCTAGGTTTATCAGTAATACTGGATCCCAAGATGGGGTCATTTTTAAAAATGTCCCAATGTTTGTTTATAATTGACTTGATGTCTCCTGCTTCCCTGTTACAATTAGTTAGAAAAGCATAATCGAATCTGCCATCTCTGGTATTAGTTTTAATTTTTGGTTTTAGAAGATTCGCACTATCTTTTTCATTTACCAGTTTCATGGCTTTATCTAAAGTATACTTTTTGTATTTTTTATCTACAAATCTCTGTTTAACCATGTTAGCCTGGGATACAAAAAAATCATTTTCAGTACAATTTCTCTTGATACGGGAAAATTGCCCAGCTGGCACATTGTCCATCCATTTTGGCAAGTGACAGCTGGACCTTAGAATATAGTTATTCTTATCCGTATCTTTAAAATACGTTTTTGTCTTAATCTTATTTTCTTCTATATATACTGTTATGCCCAGAAAATTGATATGGTCTTGGCTAAATACACTGGTAATTTTTTAATTACTATCATTAATATTAAAATCAAATGTGTTCAAAAACACCTCCAGTGACTTCACTCCCCCTTTCCAGACCAAGAACACATCGTCTATGAAACGGCGCCAGAGGACCAGGCTCGCCCCCGGTCCCTCCTCAGACCAGATCTTAAGGTCTTCCCAAACTGCCATAAACAAGTTTGCGTAACTGGGGGCGAACCTAGTCCCCATCCCCATTCCACATTTCTGGAGATAATAGCCATCCCCGTACCAGAAAAAATTGTGATCCAAAATGAACCTAATGCTGTCCACAATGAATTTCGCCTGGATATCAGGGAGATCTTCGTCTTTCTGTAATATCTGTAATATCGCCTCACATCCCTTTGTGTGTTTATAGATGTATAAAGTGAGGTTATATCACAGGTTGCCATCAAGTAGTTTTGTTCAAACTTAATCTTATTTATTAATGTATTTAAAATATCAGTCGTGTCACGTAAGTACGCCTTTTGTTGTATTACATATTTCTGTAAAAATTTGTCGATGAATAGTGAAAGGTTTGCCATCAGCGAGTCAATCCCCGAGACAATAGGTCTGCCTGGGGGATTGACTACACTCTTATGCACCTTTGGTAGATGTTAAAACACAGGTAACTTTGACTTATCGTTCTATAGAAATTTTCTACCTGATCTGTGCTATGTGCGTGTTATCTCCTTCTCTCGCCGAGGTCATATTCCCAAAGTGACGGAGCCTGCCTGTTTTTTTCCGATACCCGATATTTGATCTACACTGCTTGAAATTATCTAATTTCCTAGTCTTGCTTTTTGTGTTTTTTTCCCTTATGCTCCCCCTGGATCGTGTGAAACAAGTTCTACAATTTGGGGAAGAGTGAAAACAACCTCACCAGAGGGTAGAAGCAGGGGGTTTTACACTTTATTATTATTTATTTGTACTTGCAATTTTATGTTTAAGGCACTTAAAATCACTTATCTTATAAAGTCACTTTTAATTGATTGATATAGGGTGTTTAGCGCCTTATCTACACCTTTTCTTGCACTGGTGGAAGTGGATAGACATGAGTGCAATTGATTAAGGGATAAATATTAATTAATTCGAAGTACCTTGTGCAGGAGATAAGCGAGTTGGCTAGAGTAGCCGTGTGTATTAACCAATGAGGGAGACTGTCCTTTAATTAGTGAGCACTGCCTTCTAATAAATCAGGTGCTCACTTGTGTGCTGTTAGATGGTATATGGGGACAGATTGGGGGGAGATATTGTCAATTTGAGGGACCTTTGTGGAAGTGAAAAGTGGTCCAGCTTGAGAGCTGCATATTAACCCTTGTCCCGTATGCAGGTCACATGCACACAGGTGTGCCGTACATGAGAGATCATAAAGAGTGGCAGTAAAAAAAATGCAGTAAGTATCTAATACTATATAACCGATTTATAAAAAATAAAAACACAAGATTTTTAATGTATTGTTGCTTTAAGTTGCCAAGAGCAGTATCCACAGTGAAAGTCTGCACATTATCTCTGAAGAACATTATTACTTACAGTACATCTCATCTAACCTCACCCTGGACAGGGGGAATTTTGCAGAGCATGGATTATAAACTTTTACCTGCAAGAGTCCTGCAGAACAGTGCTCCTTAACACATCAGTTCTGCAGAGCATTCCTTCTCTCCACTGTTCAGTTAGGAAGATCAGCAGAGCTTTGTACCCACACCCTTATCTGTGAAGTACTGCAGATTATCACTCACCTTCAGAATCTCTGGCAGGGGATATGCAAAATGCATTACTGTGTTACTGATTAACAGAAAAGGAAATTCAACTTCAGAAATTATATCTTGTGATTTCAGAGAAATGGAAACATATATACACACACCCACACTGTTATTGACGAACAGAAACTGAAAATAACATTTAGACTTTATCTCTTGACTTCTGAGAAATGAAAACAGCACACACAATGCAAAGGCAAATTCACAGCTTTGCACACACTGACACGAAGACATAAAGAATCACACGGACACACATACAGTACAGTACTACCATAAATTCACATGCACTTATAACATGATAAGTTCTGTATATACAGTAGTCGACATCAGATGCACTCAACATTGTGATAAAGATAGAGATTGACACATCATCACTTAGGAAGAGATTCACATACAAACACAGCAGAAATTATTTTTAGACACTTTATACATATCCGCCAATATTTCTACCTGATTCCATGACACACACATTGATTCACATTAATAAAGGAACAAGAATGCCACTGCCTTTCAGATGAATTTACCAGAGCTTCCCATCGGAAACCTCCACCAGTGGAAAAAAGTGATCTAATGGCAGTGACGTGTTTAAGGGGTCAGTTCCTCTTAGGACCAACATGATCTAATGGCAGCGACATATTTTTGTTTCATACATTTCTTTTTACGTGTGAACATAATATAAGATAGGTGTTGACAAGTAAATCACAGTATTAGCACTTCAATGCTGACTATTAATCACCAATAAAGTAATGGATGGCACTTAAAAATTATGAGTACAGAATGAATATCATATTAACATAACTTCTTTAGTTATAAATCAGGAAATTATATCTTGGCCATCCAAGGTTCACACTTTTTAAAGTTTTCTTAATGCAGTACATTTAATAGGTTTCAATAGAAAACCTTCCACCTCCTCTCTATTTGTGGAAAGAAGAGAAAATAAATAAATAGAGGGATTGGGAGAGGTGACAGACTCCAAGTACTTTATATTTATCCAGAATCTTCCATCTACAAGCAACCCGATACATACTTTACAGCAAATGTAGTTTTTGACAGGTTCCCCTCAGTAATGCAACCAATACCCATTTGGAGTGTTTAGATGGAGATATTACTTCCTTAAAGACCGCTAGAGAAAGGCTTTTCAGATATGGCTTCCACTTGGCTATACATTTACCAGCTCTATTAGAGATCAGAACCTATGAAAACAAAATGTTTAGTGATCATGATGTGAAAAAGAAACTATTCTATTTGACTAATATTTGGTGGGAACAGCTATAGTCAGTTTACCAATATTAACTTGCGAGCCGCCAACGTGATCATCCCCGCTAATCTATGTAGGCTATTATCTTGAGTTCTCCAGTCGCTCATGCAACTGAACAGCAGCGCTTTGTAATCCAAAGGCAGCCTTAGATTTAGCTGTCCATTCAGGTAATTTAGTATCTTGTTCCAGAACTTCCTGATACTTCCACCATACCACAGCCAATAAGCTATTGTAGCGTATCTGCATCCACACTTCACACACACTGCTTCAGCGTCAGCTATACATATATTTGTTTAGGCACGACTTATATATAACGACTAAATATTATATATAACGACTTAAATATACGACTAAATATAACAGAACAAAATTCCAGTGTATTTGCAAAGCAACAAAAATGTCAAGGAAACAAGGTTTAATTTCAATGTGTTAAATTAGGTACGCTAAATGTTAAAGGACTAAACAATCCCAGAAAAAGAAAACTAGCTTTGCAGGATTTTAATAAGCAATTGTTGGATGTTGTTTTTGTACATGAAACTCATTTCAGGAAACAGGATCAACCTAGCTTCTTCGACAGACTCTTCTCTTCAGTGATTTTCGCATCAGCATGTGTGAAGTAGAGAAGAGTGGCTATATTGGTCAGAAGGTCGATACCATTTGCCCTTGAGGAAAGTGACTCAGACAAAGGTCAGTTTTTACTCCTCAAGGGCAAACTCGGAAACACAACGATCACTTTAGCTAACATTTATGCTCCAATCGAGAAACAGGCACATTTTTCTGAGACTGTCTTCACAAGATCAAATTTTGCTAAAGAAAAAATAATTATGGCAGGAGATTTCAATGCAGTATACGATATAAAATTAGATAAATAAAATCCCCCAAAAAGGACTCTGAGCATACAAGACCCAAAAGATACAGATTTAGCAAGATGTATACAAGATATAGCACTATGGGATATTAGGAGGTTACAGCATCCTAAAGAGAAAGATTACACATTGCATTCAGCACCACATCTAGTATTCCCGAGAATAGATAATTTTTTTAATTGAACACTCACTAATCCCAGCAGCACGCACTGGTAACGTGCACATTTAAAGATATTAACCCTAGTAGGGTGAGACATATGTGGAATTTAAATGACTCACTTCTGAACAATCTCACTGTTGATGAGATAAATGCACACCTATCACAATATTCCTCTATTAATGATACACCTGATATGGCTCTCTCAACTATTTGGTAAGCACAAAAAGCATGTATGTGGGGAAGGTTTATTGCTATCGCCTCGTTGAATAAAAAAAACTAAGGGATTATAAAAATTACAAAATATTCAATAGAATTAGCAGAAGTATAAAAAAAACTAACAGATTCAAACTATCAAAAATTGCTTAAAATTAGGGGAGATTTGAGAATTTTGCAAATTAACAAAGCAGAAAAAGTCCTAAAATGGACCAAACAACTGTTTTACCAAAAAGGTAATAGAGCGGACAGGTTGCTGGCACAGAAATTAAGAAAGGTTCAAATTGCCTCCACTAACAAATAAATCAAAATGAGAAATGGAAAAACTACATTTGACCCAAAGATAGTGGAGGAAGAATTTATAGCATACTATTTCTCTCTGTACAATTTACAAAATAAACCAACAAAACCCAGATATATTCAAACAACTATTAGAAATGTATCTGTCAGTTACATCTCAGGAAAATGAAGATAGAGTTCTACTAAATGCAGAAATTTCACAAGATGAGATACTGGCAGTGATTAAGGGATTTAAAAATACAAAGACTACTGGCCCAGACTCTCAAATAGTTATTATAAAACATTTAAAGTATGTTTAGTACCATTTCTAAAAATAATTTTTAACTCTTTTATAAAAGGTAAGGAAATTTCCCCCTCAATCTTGAGCACAAATTTCTGTGATCCCAAAACCAGGCAGAGATCATAATTATTGTAGTAATTATAGACCAATTTCAATTAACACTGATATTAAAATTTACAGTAAAATTATTGCAGTAAGATTAAATAAATTGCTTCCCAGAATAATCAATCCAGACCAAGTGGGATTTATTTTAGGGAGACAAGCAGCTGATATTAGAATAGTGATAAATCTCACCCATCTAGCAAATGCAACAAAAACACCCACACTGCTAATTTCACTTGACGCTGAAAAAGCGTTCGATCGTGTAGACTGGTTATATATGTTCTTAACCTTAGTGAAGTTTGGGATCAGGGGAAATAAACTAAATAGAATTAAGGCTCTCCATAATCAACCAGGAGCCACTCTAAAGATAGCTGGAATCACCTCCGGATTGATCAATATAAAGGGACCAGACAAGGGTGCCCACTGTCACCTTTACTATTTGAGTCTAGAGCTCTTAGCGAACACAATTCGGATCAATAAAAATATCAAAGGTTTGATAAAACAGTCTAAAGATTATAAAATAGCTCTTTATGCAGACAATATTTTACTAACACTCACCAGATCGCTGACATCTCTGCCTAATCTATTTGAGATTTCAACATTCAACTTTTTCTCAAATTATAAAATAAACAACACAAAATCAGAAGCACTGGCATTAGGAGTAGAGACAGGGATAAAAATACTATTAAAAAGATTTTTTTTATTTTAAAATGGGAAAAAGATAGTATGAAATATCTGAGGGTGTATTTGACCGCTAGATATTCGGAGCTGTATAAGGCCTGTTATATAGTGGCTGCGTGTGCTATGCCATGCGCGGCACTTATAATTGGCTGAGGTTAGTCAGCCCTTCTATACAAGGGCCGCACACGTGCACGGCAGTGAGCGTGCATCCGGCCGACAGCGGGGAAGATGGGGAATAGAATGATTTAGCGCTACTACCGGCGCTGAAATGTATGTATATGTGTGTGTGTGTGTATATATGTATATGCACAATGTTAATAAATATTTTATTTTCACCAATGTATTTTTTTTTTAAAAATAAATAATAAATCACACACACACACACACACACACACACACACACACACACACACACACACACACACACACACACACACACACACACACACACACACACACACACACACACACACACAAATCATGCGGCACGTGTTTTCGTACTGGCAAGCACAGCCGCACACACTATATAACAAGCCTTAAGCTAACTACCCAGAACTGTTTCTGACAATTAAGAGAGAGTTGGAAGAATGGAATAAATATTGCATTTCATGGATTGACAGAATAATGAAAAGATGAATTCGCTCCCTAAATTGCTTTACCTATTTCATAGCCTTCCAATTAATATTCCAACCAAAATTATAAATGATATGCAAAGCAAAATGTATACATTTATCTGGGGAAAGAAAAAACCGAGAATAAAAATAAGTGTACTTAGTGCATTAAGGGCAGATGGTGGGTTAGCTTTGTGGTCACTAAACAAATACTAAAAGAATAGACCTCAAGGAGGTGTATAACCACCCGGTTATTAAATTCACACTAAATATTTGGGATAATTGGGAGAAAAAAAAGTGGGGGATAAAAAGGACAACCCCCTCACTAATGTCCCACTTATGGAGGAATGAGGAATTCCAGCAGGATGTATACCAGGAAGGAACAGTATTTGGAGTATAAGAGGTATAATTAGGATTAAAGATGCTATGTTTCTTGTTTAGTGACAGGGGAGGGAAAACACGAGATGAAGGCAATCTTTTTTCACAAATAAACATTTAATAATAATGGAAGAGAGAGTAAGCCTCAAATATTGTATTGGAAGCAGCAGCAGAGGTTTAGAGACTTATCTGTGTGCTATCAGCTGAGCTGTAGGTCAATTCCTGCAGCTCCACATGTACTGTAGCTCCTCTGGGACCAGTTGGCATGTTTGCAGGGGAAATTAAGGCCCTCTGCCTCGACAGCCGATTGGGGGACCAACTGGCGGTCTGCTCTGGGAGTGAATAGCCAAAGGAACTTCATCCTCACCTAGCCACTCCCTCCGAATTGCGCCTCAACAGGGGCCTGACCTCAGGAGCGGCGAGAGGGGATACCCCATCTCTGTGGCTCCACAAACGCTCCTAGGGAGATCCTCCTCGGGGTCACACCGGCAATTGAGGCATACGAAGGCCAAGATACCACAGCATCCGCACACCAACACCGACCAGTCAGCAGTGACATGTTTAAGGGGTCACTCTCCCCTGGCAAAACCTGACACCTATAATTATTTTCACATATAGTTTGGAAATGTGGTAAGCTGAGACTTGAGGGGTTTGATTTCCTCCGGTCACTATGTTCAACAAGAGTTTGACAGGCAAAGCCTTCCTCCGCTGATATTTTGCCTCTCTAATAAGGGCAGAGTGGGACAAGGGTTAAGGAAACATTGGATTGACAAACACTCTCCCATTCAGAGGCTCCAAAGAAATGCAACTTTTAATTCATTTCCAAAGAAACAAAATCAGATACATATTTGCTTTTAGCAAGGTTAGATTTCATTGACTGAATGACTTAGATTGCAAACATTTTTATAAGGTTTTTTTGACATCCCACATGGGACTGCACCTTTAATAAACCTCACCCAGGTAAGAGTTTTGAATATTTAAACCTGATAAAAGAACTACTGGTTTGACCTGTTTTTGTGACCTAGAAATCCAGATACAAAGGCTCAAAACAGTCATCTTGTGAATACATTTCCTGGGTATATTTCCAGACCTTGCGGTGTAAAACCGCAGGTATAAGTTTTAAGGCAAAGGTGCGCAAACTGAGGGGTGCGTGTGATTTTACATCGAGGGCACAGTGGTGACAGAGGCCCCGCGCTCTCCCCCATAGCATTTAAATTAAATGCCGGGGGACCACGCAAGGCCTCTGTAAATTCCTTTACCATGGCTTTGGGTAACGCGTTGCCATGGAAACACGACATCACATGACCCCGCAGCATAATTTGACGCTGGAGCCAAGGTACCAGAAGGGAGAGGGGACGTGAGCAGGGGGGGGACAGCAGGCAGGGGGGCGCAGACTGAAAAGTTTGCGCACCCCTGCTTTAAGGGATCCATTTTAAAGTGGAGAAGCAAAAAGTGTGTGAGCTGTGAGCTCATTTGCATATCATTACCCAGAATCCCTGGCTGCAGGGAAAGCAGTGTGATTATGGGGTAATGCAAGTTTGGGCACCTGTGTGTGTTACACATTCACATGTGAATGTGCTCACAAATGTTCTTGATCATTGCAGAAATTAGGACGAGTTTAACCCCTTTTGACCAAAAGTGCTTGTAACATTGCAGCAATCCCCTTCCCCTACGGAGTCCATTGGAGTTGATCTCCAACCTTGGGGTACTCTAGTTCTCAAGATATTTATAGGTTTTTTTTGTGTGCTGGTTTTGAATAAAAAAAAGCTTGAAATATGGCCGAGGTGACAATTAGAATTTCACAATATTCGAAACCAGAGCGAGCCTGACCACACAGCAATTTTGTGTCCACCAGGAAAGTATTATTTGGTGAATGAAAACTGCATGTCGATCAGGTACAGGATGGGTGGGAGGGGTAAAATGAGCAAGGGAGTGTGTCACTTTTTAGCTTTCAAAACATTCTGAATAATGGTATTTCACTAGAGCTCATGTCTGCCACATTACATGGTTATAAAAATGTGGGGGCAAGGAAGTATAGAATCAGAAAACCTCCTCAGAGGCAGCTTTTTCAATATTCTGTACTCACCAGAAACAATTTAAGGTGCATTACATCTTTTTTTTATTATTATTATTAAATCCTTTTCAATCTTAGTATATATTACAAAAAGTGGATATAATTTCACTTTTGACTGTGGGAAAGTCTGAAAGAATAATGTATATGCACAGAGAAAAAGATGGACGGCACTGTCTGTTAGCTGAAGAAAGGGTTCAGTTATTCAAGCCCAGTGGCTTACAAAAGTACGGTAGCCAATAAAAAAAAAAGAAAAAACATACATTTAATAAACATTGGGGACAAATCTTTTTGGACCGTGTCAGAAAGGCTTTCCAAAATAAATCTCTTTTAAAGAGAAAGTGGAATTGTAACTTTGTAAATAAAAATGCAGCGTTACTCTGGGCGCATAAATAAAGTAGCTGCCCTCTGTATATCCCCTAGTACCATCACACTTTGAGTACTGTAAATGTATTAATAGCCACACTGTAAAAAGTGAACTCATGCAATATATCTTTACTGCTCACTACTAGTAATGTACTTTTAATGTTTTATATCATGTTAATACACTAACTAAATTGCCAGGAAGCAGGCACCACGGTTTAAGGTGCAATTTTATTTTTACAGGAGTTTATTTTCTTAAACTCTCTCTCTCTTCTTCATTAACAATGAGCCTTTTTCTACAAAGCGCAGGGCATCCTAAATTTCTACCCACAAGTGGCTGTATATGTCAGTCTTCAACTAAGCCACCTGTGCTGAAGCAGGGATATCCTGAAACCCTCACTCGTTGGTGGCCCTTGAGGACTGGGGTTGGCCACTCCTGGTCTAGGAGAATTAAACCATTGCACTAAAAATAAAAGAATTAAGAGGTGTATCCCCATTTTAGTTATAATCTGCTCAGAACTGGGGGGTAATGTTCTGATTAAACTTAAGCAGTGCATCCAATGTTCTTTACACAGATAGAAAATACTGCACTAGATGGCAAAAGAAAAGAAAAACGTTGACTGTTTTTGAAA
The DNA here is from genome assembly GCF_040206685.1 of Ascaphus truei. Lineage (NCBI taxonomy): Eukaryota > Metazoa > Chordata > Amphibia > Anura > Ascaphidae > Ascaphus > Ascaphus truei. Next base: position 241,288,716 of record NC_134487.1, on the reverse strand, counting down.
AGGATGGCAATCCTTTAATCTTTGTTTTCACTGCATAAACATGCGACCCTGTATTAGTGAGGGGCGAATACCATGGAAAATTGGGACAGAAATCTGTATGTGCCAATAGGAACACACACATCCGCAATACTGTTTATTAGCAGAGAAAATGCTTTCACTGCCAGATGAGATTAGGTCACACAGGCTTTCTATGGCTAATCCAAAAACTCTGCTTGAGGGACACATCTGTCCCCGTTACCCAGCTTTTTTCATTCTATATTTAAACCTCTGGCTCTACTCGGTCTCCTCACCGACTAGAAGAGTATAATCTAGAAGACACGCTCATAGTAAGACATGTCCAACTAATGCAGTTTCTTTACTACACTTGCCATATCTTCTAGCTGCAATGCATTGCGGTCTTCTCCAACCGCGATGGGGTGAGCTCACCAATGTCAGAGTCCTTGCTGCTTCTGATTAGCCGCTACCCCTGTGTTTGGAACGACAGTGCTGGTACCAGACATTGCGATCAGTGCAGGCTGCAGAAGCTGCCTGCTAGCTAGAGATTCGCGGCTATGTATGATGGTGCTGCCTTCATCCACCACCGAGGGCACCCTGCCCAGGCTCTCAACTGTGCTCATCACGTGGTTCCCTGACGCTCTTTCACCCCCCTCATTCTTTGCTGCGGCCAGGATGACAGTTTTGGGGGGGGCCTGCAGCACTGGACCTATTTTTGACAGCACCATGGTGCATGCCGGGCTTGGGGTGCTTGCCAAAGCTGGTGTGGTGAAAGTCACTGCTCCGGTGGGCATTCTGGGCGACGCTTGCAGGGTCAATGGCTTCACTGGGAGAGATGCCAGGTCAGCGCCCACTGACTTGGTGAGTGCGGAGAGCTTGGCATCCGACATGACGTAGAGGGTCTTGGGGGGGCTGGTTGTCGCTGAGGAGAACACAACAGGAGAATGAATAAATCGGCCTTGAAGAATAATGCAATGGGGGCAATCCGCAAACTATAAACGAGGCAGGCTGAATCCAACCTTAGTTACTTAAAGTCTGTTCAAAGTTCAAACAAAACACAGAAATCTAAACTTTAGAACAGAGAAAACTCACCAAGTCTGCTCACTAACCTACTAGCTGGGAAGCAGCAGAACCCTTTTGATACCTGACCTCACTATGGGCCGGATGCACTAAAACTCTGTTGAATCTGGGCAAATAACATGGCATTATCGAAATAGGTAGTTTTTCCCCGAGTGCAACAGGTATCCATTAAGCTAATTATATGCAAAAACAATGAAAGTCAAACTCATTAGCATAGGGTTAAATTTAGGTTAATTTAGCACTACCTTGCATTAGCTTCAAATAACCCGACATTAATGTCTTACATAAAGGTGGCGTTTGCTCTGTCCAGACCTTGAAATATGGCTTATGGGGCGGAGGGGAGAAGGAAGGAAGTGGGGGGAGAGGTAGAGAGGGGAAGGCAAAAAGGAGAGATAGATATACCCGGAAACAAGTGGAGACATACCTGTGCTCAAAAAGGAGCACACCACCTTAGATATGCAAATGAAAGCAATTACAATATACTTGGCATATCCTATTAGAATATATTAGGTGTACTGCTTTTTCAGTATAGGAGTCTCTTAAAGTGTTTAACTATACTAAAATAGGTCTCTCGCACGCTCTCTCTTAACGTCACCTTTAGGTAGGACCTAAATAATATAATGCTAAATCCATGTGCTGCCCAACAGAAAAAGAACAAAGCGCACCGACGGAGGTGTATAGCACACTTCATAATAAAAAGGTACAATCCACTCTTACAATTCATTTTTAAAACTTGTACTCCAACGGACCAGAACCTCCAGGAGCCCAGCGTTTGTAGTTGCCTCCAGGGCTTGTCCGTGTCTCCACCCGGTCTCCACAACCCAAACTCAACTGAAAACATACGTCTTCTGGGGGATTATGCAGAGACGCTGTTTCCGGTTGAGTTTGGGTTGTGGAGACGTGCACCACTCCTGGAGACACACTGGGCTCCTGGAGGTTCTGGTCCGTTGGAGTACAAGTTTTAAAAATTAATTATAAGTGTGGATTTGACTTTTTTATTAAGACATATGCTACACACTTAATTTGGTGAGCTTTGTTCTCTCTTCGTTTGGGATGGAGATCGTATCAAAGAGGAACCATGACTGTCCAATAGAGAGAAAAGCTGTAAGAGGGCTGTCTTACTTAAATCCCTGTGCTACCGGAGTAAGAATTTGCCAATACTTCCCCTTATTCATCCTAATCACCAACTTCACTATAAAACCCTTTGGCAGTTTCCAATTCCAGAGAACCACTGACAAAATATTATTTTGCAGGAACGTGCAAAATATAAACCTGTAAACTTTCTAAGTCCTTATAATGAGTCACTGCAACATTGGAATCGCTGCAGCATTATTCTCAGGCTGGTATGGTTCCCCCCAACAAATGCAGAATTATTATTATTGTTATTTGATGAAATGCATTTTGGCATTAGGCTTTCTGGGTCTAAACTAACCCAACCGGAGCTGCTACTAGCATCCCCTAGAGAGGTATGTATCTTGCGAAGCAGGGGGTCGCCAGAGCTGAAACCAACATTACATGGCAGAGCAGTTTCTAATTTGATTGCAAATCCAACTAATGTTGTTAATTGGGGCTTTAACCACGTTGTTGCCAGAGCAGCCTGAAATGCATTGTTCTGCATGTTGTCACGTTGCTTTGCAATGTGTTGCTGACAATCAGATTGCAGGGGTTACCCCCTCCCCTATTCACTACTGCGCCCTCATGTGCAGCAGTGGGGTGTTCCTTACCTACTGGCGGTGTTGCTGCCCGTGACAGAGGCAAGGCTTTGTCACCGGGGGTCCTATCGCCGGCTATTGGTGCCTTGCACTGCTCAGTCATAGTAGGGGGAACCAGAAGTTTGCTAGCGGACAGAGTGCCGCTGGAGGCAGAGTCAGCAGCCTGAGGGGTTAAAGCAGGGATACAGCTTCAGAGACCAGCTGATGCAGGCTTTACTGAACATCAGTGCACAGGTAATAACATTGGTTTTCTATAGTGCTGACAATGCACACAGCGATGTACACTATTTTCATCTATTCATTATAAAACCTCAGACTCAATATGCCCTACTTCCTATTCCTCCTGTCTACTCCTGCATTTAAACCTTAACTGGTTTGTAATGCAATGAGGCACTCCGTTACTTTACCATATGGTAATACCCATCTTAAAGCTGCAGACCAAGTAATATCCTACGTGTGTTTAACAAATAAAAATAAATCAGTTTTGTACAATGAGAAAATTCTTGTAGCATTTTTTTTAAAGAACTGTGAATGACATTTTTAATGTATTATAATGTAACAAAGAACAAAAAGAAAACTTTACTCCATTATAATGTAACAAGCATTTTTTGTTTCTATAGCAACTATTTACAAAGTCACATCCCCTTCTGAAACAGGCTCTGGCACACCACTTTTTGAGCCTTGCCCTCTCTAGCAGTGCACAAATTGTATCTAGTGACTGCCTGGTCACATTATCTTCCCCACAGAACTTTGCATCTTTGGTCCTCTTCTGCTGCACTGACAGCCATTTAGTGAACCCCTGAGCCGAATCTTCGCCGATCGATCGTCAACTTAGTTAATTACTTATTTTATGGATTGTATTAATGCACATATTAAAAAGATTTTTTTTTTTAAATGGCTGCTTTAAAGCCCAACTGGCCAAAATAAAAATACGATGCCTGATCTAATTCATTTGCTCACTCACACATTGGATATCTGTGATTTATAGGCTCGTCCTTTCATTCATTATACTATTGCAACACCCCCGGCACAGCAGCTGGTTGCGGAGAAGGAATGTTCCATCCTACTTGCTCCAGAACTTCCTGATTCTTCCACAATGCCATAGCCAATAAGCTAATGTAGGCTGCCATCTTATAAGGTGTTTGTGTCTCTCTTGCAATCCCGGTGAAGTGTGTATCTTGCGATCTGCGAGATTCTCCTTACCGGCTTGGTGAGCTGGGCAGCATCGTCCGGCTTCAGTTGAGCGGCTCCGATGCCAGCCTGGCTTAGGGTGGTGATGCGGCTCGGCTGACCACGTAAAGTGACCGTGATGGTAGTCGGGGCTTTTAATCCTAATGGGCGGTAAAGCACAGGTAACTTTTCAGACACTCTCCCCAATGAAAACGTATGACAGCACTAACTGTCTGACTTATCTCTATAATCAACATCATTTTTTTATTCTAGGTTTGAAGCAGGGGGTCTCCGGAGCTGAACTGTGTTAATTTCAGCCCTGTGGACCCCCCTTGCTTGCGAAGATACTTACCTCCGTAGGTGCTGCCGGTATCCCTGTGAAGTTAAAATGTCCAGGTCACGCTGGCCAATAGGAAGCCGCAATGGATGAAGTCACACATTTAAAGCCGCCATTATGTTAGGCACACAGTTTCTCTGACTGCAGAGATACCGGCACCGCTACGGAGGTAAGTATCTCTGGGAGCAGGGGGTCCCCGAAGCGTAAATTAACAGTTTAGCTCCGGAGACCCCCTACTTCAATCCTGTAATTTAAGAAATAAATAAAAACTCAGCAAAGAAGAGCACGGTAGCTAAAATATCACATCTGAAACACCTGCTTGGAAATTTGTCGGTATCAGATCACATAAAATGTTTTACCAGGAAGTAATACATTGAGAGTTACCACTCATTTTGAAGTATGTCCTGGGCACAGAGTTATGATGACAGATACATGGTTACAAATACATTGTTACATTAGGTGAACAGGGATTATACATTATATATAAAGACATTGCATTATATTAGGTGAACAGGGTTATACATTATATATAATGACATTTTGAACAGTTAAAGATAAAATAAGTTATAGGCGCACGCAACTACAGACCACATTAAAATGTGATTAGATTGTAAGCTCCTCCGAGCAGGGCCTCCTCTTCCGAAATGTTACTTTTATGACTGAAGCACTTATACCCATGATCTGTTATTTGTATTATTTGTTATTTATATGATTTTCACGTGTATTACTAATGTGAAGCGCTATGCACACTAATGGCGCTATATAAATAAAGACATACATACATACAAATGTGAGACAGCTTTAGTTTTGAAAGAACTTAGACTGGTGGCGGCTTTGAGAGTCTCAGGTAGATTTTCCAGTTGTGGGTTGAAGAAAAGAAAAATGGCAGTGTACAGTTGAAGATAATACACAGAGGGCTGGTAAGTAGGCTCTATGAAAAGTTAATTGGCACATGCAGTACAGGCCCTTGATAAAGCGCCATCCGCCACGAAATGCGCAAGTGTGTTTTACCCTGTACTACATGTGCCAATAAACTTTTCATAGAGCCTACTTACCAGCCCTCTGTGTATTATGTCCGACTGTGCACCGACATTTTTCTTTTCTTCAACCCTGGACCGGACACCAGCTGGAGCACGTCGACTGCAGCAATACAAACAAGGATTTCCTGTGAGTACCCCATCCCTTTCTCACTGATATACTACTGTTTATTCTAAAAGAGATGATATTAACCCATTGGAGATGATGTCTGCATGTTTCTAACGACTTTGTGTTTTCACCACATAAATCAGTCACACACGGACATATCATCAAAACAAGCAAATGTATTAAAGGCTCATCAATACACTTGGGACTCACTAGGATTCATATTTTTCAACCTACTTTGTATACTGACATTTACTAGCCTTAAGACTAAGGCTACACTTATAGAGCTGGCGATGGCGACGTCAGACTGCAGTGGCTGAAAAAATCAAATTGAGATGACTTCCAACTATCGCAACCAAGCCGTCGCTCTGTGCTTACTAGAAGCGCATGCGACGGCGGCAATGCATTTGTTTTGACGGGCCGTCGCTATAAGCGCAGCCTAAGGCATTATTGCAACATTGTGCAAGCGTTCATTTACACACAGCATGAAGGTTTTTTGAAGCCCTGTGCTGTTTGTTTTTACAAACTACCCCTTTTCTGTTCCAGTTGTAAGAGAAGGCAGAGCGCCCGGATACTTTTGTTGAACCGTGGGACTGTGAAAAGTCCCTTGGAGTCAGATCTCAGCTGATAAATGCTGCGTGTGGTAGAGGTGAGGAGCTTGTTCAGATACGGGTGTAGCTTGCTCAAGACATATTTGAAGGCAAGACACGAAAGTTGAACTTTGCTCCAAGACTCAAGTGATGGTGAGAAAGTGACATAGGGGGTCTCAAGTAAACAGCACTAGGATCTAAGCAGCCATTTTGTTCAGAGCCATTTTGATGTGTTCTTGTCCCTGTCTGTCATCCATTTTGATGTGTTCTGTCTTTGTGTGTCAACCATTTTGATGTTTGTCTGCATGAAAGCACAGCTTGGGTTTGAAAGAATGTTTCACTCTCAGCAAGTGTCTGGTGAAATCAGAGATAGAAATCATTTCTCACATTCACCCCCTTACAGAATACTCAAACAAAACATCCAGATGCGTAATGTAGGGGACTGGTTACAAGCTTGTATAATGATTTTAGGTGATTTTCTCATTTTCATTTGTTTTTTTATTATACATTTCAATTATTTTCTGTGACATACAAACCACACCATAAAGGGGGAGTGAGCTTTGGTATTAGGGTATAAATGTATCGTATGCCACATACCATACCTACCTGAGAGCTTTGTTTATAAGATGTCTCCTGTGTGCACATCTATGCCAATAAACTCACTCGTTCTGTTAATATGGAATCCTAACTTGTATTTTTTTATTCACGCTTTCACAATGGCCAATCTAGTTCTTTGAGCATTTCGCAGTGATGTGTTGTAGTTACATTGGAGGACAAAGCGGCATATTGAATTGTAGATGGTGTCTAGTTTGCCAAGGTGAGTTTGGGGTGCTGTGTCTTATACTATGTCCCCATAGTCTATAATTGATATTAGCATCTGCTGTGTGATACGCTTTCTGACCAGCGGGCTTAGGGAGGATTTGTTCCTATAAAGTACACCTAGTTTGGCATAGGATTTAGATGTCAGGGTATCAATCTGCAACCTAAATCCAAATGTTAAATGGGAGTCAAACCATATGCCCAGATATTTGAAACTAGTGACAGAGGCTAGGATGGTGTTAGAGTTGGTTCTGATCTGAAGCTGTGTCATTGGTATCTTTAGAAATTTAGCCTTGGTCCCAAATACCATTGTTATAGTATTGTCAGTGTTTAAAAACAGTTTGTTTTTGGAAAATCCAGATTGAAGTATGTGTTCAAGGTCAGGGAGGCTAGGGCTGTGTGCATAGAAGATTGTGTCATCCGCATACATGTATCTTGAAGCTCAATTATAAGCTGTAGGTAGATCTTTTATGAAAACTGTAAAACTGTAAAGAGTAAGGGTCCCAGAACAGAGCCTTGCAGGACACCGCAGGCGATATCCGAAGGGTTGGAGCTAGAAACCGAGATAGACACATGTTGGGATCTATCAAATAGCTATGAGTGAAACCAGTTTAAAGTATGTTTCCCTATTCCAGAACATTGATGTTTGTTTAGCAAGATAAGATGAACAGTATCAAAAGCCTTTGCAAAACCTAGGAATATTACCCCAGTAAATTGTCCCAGTTCCATTCCACCCTGGATCCCATTGCAAACTTTTAGGAGGGTAGTTACTGTGGAGTGTTTGGGGCAAAAGTCAGATTAGAATTGGCTAGGGAAATTTGTCTTGGTATAGTAATTGCTTAATTGGGAGTGAACATATTTTCCAATACTTTGGGTAGTAATGGGAGAAGAGAGATTGGCCTGTAACTTTGAGACAGTGTTTTTGTCCCCATTTTTGAAGATTGGGATAACTCTGGCAGTTTTCCAGGTTTTAGGAATATGTCCTGAAGACAAAATAGAGTTGAACTCGTATGAACTTTGATTGCAGCAGGTCAGGTCCACATTGCCTGCTTAGTTTTAATTTGAGAAGCGCTTGTATAATTTCCTCTCCAGATAGTTGGAGAAATTGAAAATGTGGACAGTGTTGGGAGAGGGTGGGGCTCTAGGGGTTCTCCCAGATTGAGCTTCATGTTTGTAGTTCTGGTTGTGTTTTGCTAATAGGGAAATAGCACACCCCACAAAGTATTAATTGAATGTGTTTGCAATGTCAGTGGGATTTGTCATAGTAATATCATCCTCAATAATATTGTATGGTTGTTGATGGCTAGAAGGCTATAATATATTGTTGATGACCTTCCAGAAGTTAGCTGGATATGATTTATTCTGGTGAATGTTGTCAGTGTAGAATTGGGCTTTTTTGGGTGTCATGTTTGCCTTGTGCATGTATTCCACAGGCATCTGTAGTTAAGTTACTTTGTAGCTTTTCCACAAGGCACCCCAAAAATGGTGAAGCCCAATAAGGTCGGTTGTAACCCACGGAAGGTGGGACCTCCGTACTCTTATTCTGCGTAGTGGAGCATGGGTATTACAGAGTTTTAAGAACTCTGATGGGCAATAATAGAGTGCAGAATCGGGGTCAGGTATTAATTCGATTCTGTACCAATGGCGGTTGATCAGATTAGCTATCAACTGTTGTGTGTTAAAAGTTTCTAAATGTTCTAGTGAGGAGGGCTTGATTGGGGTGGTCTGCTTTCCTTACATAGTACACTATTGTATGGTCACTGAAAATATCTGGTAGGATGCCAGAGGATTGGATACTGTTGGGACTAAAGGATAGATTCCAGTTTAGCAAAGAGTGGTTATTTTAGGTCTGTGCGTGTTGGTTGGGAAATTAGTTGGGTTAAGTTTAGTGACTTGAGGTATGTCTGGATTCTGGTCATTTAACCCTATTTTATTTAATAAGGGAAAGACCTAGAAAATAATGGCAGAAATAATAACAGATGCTATCAAACTTAAATATGAAATGTCAGGTAGCCATCTAAAATACAACCTTATGTAAACAATTTAATAGCACAAGTGTCTTCCTTAAACTAGTAAGCAAGAGGTTTACATCTTTACTAATATCGCTTTTTCGTTCTGGCAAAGCAGGCCTGTGTCAAAACTTTACAGGCCTATGGCTTAAAGTGGCAATCAAACAAAGAAAGAAATGCATTCAGTTTGTTCAGGTTCTAGCTGTACCCAACGGTTTATATTAAACGGACACAGGGAGGACACTATATTCTTATCATTACAGAGTAATATTAATGAAGATAATTCATGTTCACTGCAATTTTTAGTCAGGTATAAATATGTAAACAGCAAAAATACACTTGTGGTCATGTAAAATATGCAACGTTATCGTTTTTACAAATAACAGTTAAGGGATTTCTTCTAAAGGGTATAAAAGGGTTCACCTTTGTGCGTGTCAAATTCCCAGAATCTGGTGATTACAGGGAGAGAGTTATGGAGTATTTTATACTCAGATTAAATTGGAGATGAAATTGTTCCCTTGAGCAAATGGAAATGGAGCTAGTTGTAAAAGTGTCTCAGAGAAGAGAAAGTGACAAATGTTGGGACAGGCCACAACGCTACTGGCTTGTTATGAATCTGAAATCTCTCACACATCAAAGGAGTATGAACTAAAAGAGTTTATGTCTAAACCCCATAAGGCAGATTGAGCTCTAGGGAAGCATATTGTGTGCTTGTATCTCATTTTCTTTTCATGATCTCTATAAAGACCAAGACTGGAAATGTATACATTTTCTGGTATACTCCTTTTTATTTAAAAAATTATGTATTGTATGTCATTTTATAAATAATTTGTCTGCAACAAGCACGTCATATCTTTTGTAATATTAAATCTAAACTTAAAGTTAATTAGGGATACAATTTACACACTCACAAAGTGAATAAAAATCGCTTCCAACAATTCACGTGTGGTGATAGTCACCAGGGGCGATTTTGAGAGTCACAGTGTTAGCCTGATAGATGTGCCGGAGGCCAGCGTGCAGCGACACGTTTCCCGATTCAGACCCAGTTAGTAGCTCTGCCCTCCGCTGTAAGTCGTGACGTCACATACAAGTTCCTCAAATGTTAGCTCAGCACATTTTGTTGTGTAATATGACCATCAGGGAATGATGGGAGATGTAGTTTTTAACGTTTACAGTTTGTGGTTGCTATAGTAACTCACATTGTAGCAATTTGTTGCTAAAAGTGCAACACATGTTATTTTGAGTATATCGTTAGATAATTAAACCAATTTTCTCTAAAAAATTAATTTAAAAAAATTATAAAAAAACCATATAGCACACAATATACTCATAAGTTACTAAATAACAGTATATCACAGAGGTACAATACTGCATAGTTGGAAACATCTACTGCGTTTGGAATGATCTAGAATTAAAAGATTAAAAATGAAACTGCTGCTGTCTGCAAAATATGCAAATGTACGCACATTGTATATAAATGACACTTAAAAAATACATATATATAAAAATAAACTCCACCAACATGCTTGTTCCACCAAGTAACATATAATCTAAATAACAATTTTTAAAAACCCATGAATAAATATGCAAATATAAAACTTGCATTAGAATTAACTCACTAATTGAAATGTTGGCCTTAATGTGGCTCAACATTACCTAGAAAATGTATGATGTTGCCGACATCCATGTTTTGATTTAAAGCTGCTGTTCAGTCAATATCCTGCATGTGTGTTTTTTTTTAATAAATCAGTTCTGTAGTAAGAAATTGTAGATGGTGTCTAGTTTGCCAAGGTGAGTTTGGGGTGCTGTGTCTTATACTATGTCCCCATAGTCTATAATTGATATTAGCATCTGCTGTGTGATACGCTTTCTGACCAGTGGGCTTAGGGAGGATTTGTTCCTATAAAGTACACCTAGTTTGGCATAGGATTTAGATGTCAGGGTATCAATCTGCAACCTAAATCCAAATGTTAAATGGGAGTCAAACCATATGCCCAGATATTTGAAACTAGTGACAGAGGCTAGGATGGTGTTAGAGTTGGTTCTGATCTGAAGCTGTGTCATTGGTATCTTTACAAATTTAGCCTTGGTCCCAAATACCATTGTTATAGTATTGTCAGTGTTTAAAAACAGTTTGTTTTTGGAAAATCCAGATTGAAGTATGTGTTCAAGGTCAGGGAGGCTAGGGCTGTGTGCATAGAAGATTGTGTCATCCGCATACATGTATCTTGAAGCTCAATTATAAGCTGTAGGTAGATCTTTTATGAAAACTGTAAAGAGTAAGGCCCGAGCCATAGAGGGGTGAGGCGATCCGAACTGCGCTGACGCTGAGGCTCGCCTGCTGAAATCTGGGCGATTTCATGCCCATACAGGTGAGCCAGCGGGCGCGATCGGAGCCGGAGGGAGGTGGTTGGAGGCGGGGCAGTGACGTCGCTGGGCCAATCGCCCGCGACGCACTGACATCGACGTCACGGCGTCATGACGTCGACACTGCTGTGCTGGGATTGGAGGTTTTCAGCCGACAGCGCGCTGAAAAACAGCTTGGCGCTCGGCTGAAACCTCCATCTCCTCAGCACGCCTGCGGACGCTCGCGTGAGCCCCCTCTCAAGGTATCCTCATTGAGGATGCAGGGGCTCAGCGCGGAGCGTCCGCACGCCTCAGCACAGCCTGTCCTTCTATGGACTCGGCCTAAGGGTCCCAGAACAGAGCCTTGCAGGACACCGCAGGCGATATCCAAAGGGTTGAAGCTAGAAACCGAGATAGACACATGTTGGGATCTATCCAATAGCTATGAGTGAAACCAGTTTAAAGCATGTTTCCCTATTCCAGAACATTGATGTTTGTTTAGCAAGATAGGATGAACAGTATCAAAAGCCTTTGCAAAAGCTAGGAATATTGCACCAGTAAGTTGTCCCAGATCCATTCCACCCTGGATCTCATTGCAAACTTTTAGGAGGGTAGTTACTGTGGAGTGTTTGGGGCAAAAGTCAGATTAGAATTGGCTAGGGAAATTTGTCTTGGTATAGTAATTGCTTAATTGGGAGTGAACACATTTTCCAATACTTTGGGCAGTAATGGGAGAAGAAAGATTGGCCTGTAAGTTTGAGACAGTGTTTTTGTCCCTATTTTTGAAGATTGGGACAACTCTGGCAGTTTTCCAGGTTTTAGGAATATGTCCTGAAGACAAAATAGAGTTGAACTCGTATGAACTTTGATTGCAGCAGGTCAGGTCCACATTGCCTGCTTAGTTTTAATTTGAGAAGCGCTTGTATAATGTCCTCTCCAGATAGTTGGAGAAATTGAAAATTGTGGCCAGTGTTGGGAGAGGGTGGGGCTTTTGGGGTTCTCCCAGATTGAGCTTCATGTTTGTAGTTCAGGTTGTGTTTTGCTAATAGGGAAGTAGCACACCCCACAAAGTATTAATTGAATGTGTTTGCAATGTCAGTGGGATTTGTCATAGTACTATCATCCTCAATGATATTGTATGGTTGTTGATGGCTAGAAGGCTATAATATATTGTTGATGACCTTCCAGAGGTTAGCTGGATATGATTTATTCTGGTGAATGTTGTCAGTGTAGAATTGGTCTTTTGGGTGTCATGTTTGCTTTGTGCATGTATTCCACAGGCATCTGTAGTTAAGTTACTTTGTAGCTTTTCCACAAGGCACCCCAAAAATGGTGAAGCACAATAAGGTCGGTTGTAACCCACGGAAGGTGGGACCTCCGTACTCTTATTCTGCGTAGTGGAGCATGGGTATTACAGAGTTTTAAGAACTCTGATGGGCAATAATAGAGTGCAGAATCGGGGTCAGGTATTAATTCGATTCTGTACCAATGGCGGTTGATCAGATTAGCTATCAACTGTTGTGTGTTAAAGTTTCTAAATGTTCTAGTGAGGAGGGCTTGATTGGGGTGGTCTGCTTTCCTTACATAGTACACTATTGTATGGTCACTGAAAATATCTGGTAGGATGCCAGAGGATTGGATACTGTTGGGACTAAAGGATAGATTCCAGTTTAGCAAAGAGTGGTTATTTTAGGTTTGTGCGTGTTGGTTGGGAAATTAGTTGGGTTAAGTTTAGTGACTTGAGGTATGTCTGGATTCTGGTCATTTAACCCTATTTTATTTAATAAGTTAAAAAAACAGGGAAAGACCTAGAAAATAATGGCAGAAATAATAACAGATGCTATCAAACTTAAATATGAAATGTCAGGTAGCCATCTAAAATACAACCTTTTGTAAACAATTTAATAGCACAAGTGTCTTCCTTAAACTAGACTAACTGTGCTAACAGCAAAGATTTGGCTTCCTTTGTTTCTCTGAAAAGTGAAAGCTTGGGAGCAATATAGTAAGCAAGAGGTTTACATCTTTACTAATATCGCTTTTTCGTTCTGGCAAAGCAGGCCTGTGTCAAAACTTTACAGGCCTATGGCTTAAAGTGGCAATCAAACAAAGAAAGAAATGCATTCAGTTTGTTCAGGTTCTAGCTGTACCCAACGGTTTATATTAAACGGACACAGGGAGGACACTATATTCTTATCATTACAGAGTAATATTAATGAAGATAATTCATGTTCACTGCAATTTTGAGTCAGGTATAAATATGTAAACAGCAAAAATACACTTGTGGTCATGTAAAACATGCAACGTTATCGTTTTTACAAATAACAGTTAAGGGATTTCTTCTAAAGGGTATAAAAGGGTTCACCTTTGTGCGTGTCAGATTCCCAGAATCTGGTGATTACAGGGAGAGAGTTATGGAGTATTTTATACTCAGATTAAATTGGAGATGAAATTGTTCCCTTGAGCAAATGGAAATGGAGCTAGTTGTAAAAGTGTCTCAGAGAAGAGAAAGTGACAAATGTTGGGACAGGCCACAACGCTACTGGCTTGTTATGAATCTGAAATCTCTCACACATCAAAGGAGTATGAACTAAAAGAGTTTATGTCTAAACCCCATAAGGCAGATTGAGCTCTAGGGGAGCATATTGTGTGCTTGTATCTCATTTTCTTTTCATGATCTCTATAAAGACCAAGACTGGAAATGTATACATTTTCTGGTATACTCCTTTTTATTTAAAAAATTATGTATTGTATGTCATTTTATAAATAATTTGTCTGCAACAAGCACGTCATATCTTTTGTAATATTAAATCTAAACTTAGTTAATTAGGGATACAATTTACACACTCACAAAGTGAATAAAAATCGCTTCCAACAATTCACGTGTGGTGATAGTCACCAGGGGCGATTTTGAGAGTCACAGTGTCAGCCTGATAGATGTGCCGGATGCCAGCGTGCAGCGGCACGTTTCCCGATTCAGACCCAGTTAGTAGCTCCGCCCTCCGCTGTAAGTCGTGACGTCACATACAAGTTCCTCAAATGTTAGCTCAGCACGTTTTGTTGCGTAATATGACCATCAGGGAATGATGGGAGATGTAGTTTCTAACGTTTACAGTTTGTGGTTGCTATAGTAACTCACATTGTAGCAATTTGTTGCTAAAAGTGCAACACATGTTATTTTGAGTATATCGTTAGCTAATTAAACCAAATGTACGCACATCTTATTATATATTTGTGAAAGCACTGTATGCCTGTCTGCATCTTCCTGTGTCCCTAGGGGAAATCTCACTGGTCCCTTGGGCCGCCCGCCCCCACACCTCTCATTGGCCTGAGGCGGAGTGACGACACACACACACACACACACACACACACACTCACTCTGTTGCTTGGCCTCACTCTCCCCCGTCAGTTGGACCGCAGCTCACCTTCCACACACCCCCCCCTCCTCTCCCGGTGCCCCTCCTCTCCCGGTGCCCCTCACTCTCTCCCCCCTCCCCACCTCACCCAAATCTCCACGAACGCAACATCCCCAGCCGCACCATCACCCTCACCGTGCGCCGCTCCCGGAGAGGGGAAGCGCGGCCCTCCTGCTCAGCAGCAAACTCCAGGCTCCTCCCCCCTCGCTCACAACGAGGAACGGAGGGGAAGCGTGGCGCGGCCCGGGCCTCCTGCACTCCCCCTCACGTGCGCCGGCTCCCGGATGGAGGGGAAGCGCGGCACGGACCTCCTCCTCACGTGCACCGGCTCCCAGACGGAGGGTAAGTGCGGCGCGGGCCTCCTGCCACTCTTGCCCCTCCCCCGCCAGCTTCCCGAACTCACCTCTTGCCCCAGCCAGATGCCACGGGGTCAAGGTAAGTCACCCACCGTCTACCACCCACGCACTGTCACCCAGTCACCCACACACCCACCCAGTCACCCACCCAGTCACCCACTTTCACCCAGTCACCCACTCACTCACCCACCCACTCAGTCACCCACCCACTCACTCAGTCACCCACCCACCCACTCACTCAGTCACCCACCCACCCACTCACTCAGTCACCCACCCACCCACTCACTCAGTCACCCACCCACCCACCCACTCAGTCACCCACCCACTCACTCACCCACCCACTCACTCAGTCACCCACCCACCCAGTCACCCACCCAGTCAACCCACCCAGTCAAGATCAAGGTCACTTTCACCCACCCAGTCACTTTCACCCAGTCACCCACTTTCACCCAGTCACCCACTCACTCAGTCACCCACCCACTCAGTCACCCACCCACCCACTCAGTCACCCACCCACTCAGTCAGTCACCCAGTCACCCACCCATTCAGTCAGTCACCCACCCATTCAGTCACCCATTCAGTCAGTCACCCAGTCACCCGGGGGAAGCCCAACCCTGTCGTCCGCCCCCCCAAAATTACATCCCGGGCAACGCCGGGTCTCTCAGCTAGTTGTATATAAATGACACTTAAAAAAAATATATATATAAAAATAAAATCCACCAACATGTTTGTTCCACCAAGTAACATATAATCTAAATAATAATTTTTAAAAACCCATGAATAAATATGCAAATATAAAACTTGCATTAGACTTAACTCACTAATTGAAATGTTGGCCTTAATGTGGCTCAACAATACCTAGAAAACGTATGATGTTGCCGACATCCATGTTTTGATTTAAAGCTGCAGTTCAGTCAATATCCTGCATGTGTTTCTTTTTTAATAAATCAGTTCTGTAGTAAGAAAAAATACTTTTAGCATTTTCTGTTTTTAAAAAAACAACGTTGAAAGACCAATTTTCTTGTATTCTATTTTAACAAGCATTTACTAAGGCACTGCCCCTTCAATTCCTGTCACAAGCCCTGGCACACCCCTGCCCTCCCTCTTGCACATGTCAGTGCAGGAGTGCTCATGAAGCTTCCACTGAGTGACAGAAGCAGAGGAAAAACATATCCCATATCTAAAGATGTCGCCAATCAATACATGGAGAACGAATTGACTGGCAGCTATACAGTTCTTTAGGTAATTAGAGATTGCCCACATGAAACTATTGAAATAAATAAATAAATAAAATTTTAAAAAAAAGACTGAACTGCAGCTTTAAATCCTGTGGTGATATTGTACTTAAGATGCAATTTGTCTCCTGCTTACAGATGTTCTAAACCTGTCACCTCCTAAAATGTTATGTGGCATGTGTTCAACCACCAGAACTTGGATTTGGCTACAATGCTTGTTCTGGTGGTTAACAAAAATGTCTCAATAATCCATGAGACAGAAAACCCGTTGATATGTTCCTCATGTGTTCCATGAATCTTGTTTTTAAAATTACATTTGATGCTTCCAATGTATTGTAATACACAACTACACATGAGCATATATGACCATTGGTGTTACAATGACCCTTTGACTGGAATTGTGTTAACGTTTATACGAGATGTCAATTATTGTTTATTATTTTGGGTGTGTAAACAAGTAGTACAACATCCCTTTCCACATCTAAAATGTCAGTTTCATAGATATTATAATCATTTGGAACGGAAGGAAATTGGATCTTTTAAAGTTAGTGCAGTAGGTCATTTTAACAACAGTGATACGGGATTTGTCTTTATTCATAAGGTAAATTCAAGTCCATTGAATTTTCGGATTTGATTTTAATTGGTACATGACCATTTTGAAATCAAAACAGTCCCTTTTCACGAGTCGGTATCGTGCAATAATGATTTGGATGCGTGTAGCAACCATATTTCACATTGGTTACGTAATATCTCATATGGGCAGTTCAACAGATTATTGAAATCATTCTCTGGAACAATTTCTGTGTAATCAAACAAAACGCTTAAAACAAAGGATATATCAAATATTCCACAGCTAAATCCTATTAGAGAGAAAAATCCTTGCATTGTGAAATGGTGATATAAAAGCCCAATCAAAAAAACTATTTTGAAACACGAAAAACAATGTGCGCTATGGAACCTTACGCTATGTGCAGAAATACTCTCACTGCATAGATGTTAATGATGCTGAAAGGTGTGTATAACCATGGAATAGTTAAACGGTGAATAGGAAAACCTAAATAACCTTCTACCTGGTATGTTTGATTGGAATCCCCTCTTTTAAATTAAGCCCATCTGCAACTGATCTGCATTTAAACTTCTACCTGGACAACACCCTTTTTGGAATATCCATCTGTTTTAATGTGCCACACATGTGCTAATTAAGTTGCCTTGGCTGTACTTAAGTCAGGTGACATTTAAGAGCGATAAAACCAGTCATCATAGCAGCCTCTGCTGTCTGCAGACTCTAGTCAAGTAGCCCTTTTAAGTAGCAAGCAACAACTGGAGTTTAAAAGGGAGTTCAAAAGGAGTGAAAAAAATTGGACAATACCTACTGGCCCTGATTCCTGCATTTGACCTACGCTGGAAAGGAGGATATCATCCATCCCAGACTGCACATCTCAACACTTTACTATTGCTGTGATGCCGCCTTTACTTTTTATATTTGCTGTGACCTCACTTCTTTTCAAATTATGCACTTCCTTCTACCAGCCTCATCATGTCTCTAACTCTATTCATATATCTCCATCTCTCCTTTCTTCACCGTTTCTCAGTTCACATGAACTCCTTTCTTACCTGCGCCCTCTGACATCACTCAGCTATACCCCCTGCACTAAAACACACCCCTACAAATCCTCCTCACACATCCTCTTTCTAACCATGCTTCTCCTCCTTGCTTCTGGGGATATCTCTCCCAATTCTGGTCCCTGCCTTATGCCTACATGCTCTCGTCCTCTCCTTCCACATAAAACTTCTACTCCTTCTGGTGTCAACCCTACTAACCTCATACCCATCCCCTGCCAACCTCCCTCCCATTCGCCTGTGCCCTTTGGAATGCTCGCTCCCTTTCTAACAAGTGCCTCTCGGTGCATGATTTCTTTCTCTGTCACTTTTTGCTCCTATTTGCTATAACTGAGACCTGGCTCACTCAGTCTGACTCTGCTCTGGAAGCTGCCCTCTATTATGGTGGCCTTTCTTTATCCCACACACCGCACTCTGATGGCAGGGGTGGAGGTGTGCAGTTCTCTCCTCTCTCTGCTGTTACGAAACCCTTCCTATTCCTCCCTCTCTTGCTTTTCCCTCCTTTGAGACTCACACTGTCCAGATCTTCTCTCCTCTCCCTGTCCACGTGGCGGTCATCTATAGCCCACCTACCTCAACTCATCCCCCTTTTGCCTTTCTCTCTCACTTTGAATCCTGGCTCTCTTTCTTTCTCCCTTCAGACTCCCCTGTTCTTCACCTTGGGGACTTCAATTGTCACATTGATGACCCACTCTCTCCCTTGGGCTTCCCGCTTTCTTTCTCTAACCTCTTCTTTTGGCCTTCAACAGTGTACTGCAGCCAGCACCCACAAGGATGGCCACTACTTAGACCTGGTTTTCACTAAAAACTTCTCTCTCACTGATTTCTCCATTTCCCCCTATCCTCTTTCTGACCATCACATCATCTCATTTTCTCTCTCGCACTTCTCCCCCTCTCCATCTAGCCCTCGTTTCTGCAGAAACGTGCGCTCTATTAACCTACCAGCTTTTGATTCCACTTTACGCTCCTCCCTCTCCTCCCTCAGCCCTGCTTCAGACCCTGACAACCTGGTCAGGAACTACAACTCTGCCTTATCCTCCTCTCTTGATCTACATGCCCCGCTTTCTCTCTGCCGTCCTCACCCGTCTAACCTCAGACGCTGGCTAAATTTCCACACGCGCATGCTGCGTTCCTCCACTCGTTCCTCTGAACACCTCTGCAGGAAATCTCATACTCTCGCAGACTTCCTTCACTACAAATTCTGCCCTCTCAGGCTAAACAAACCTACGTTTCATCACTAATCAACACGCACAAGTCTAACCCACGCCAACTCTTCGCTGTCTTTGACTCTCTACTCAGACCACCCTCAGCTGCCTCTTCTTCTTCCTCCATCTCACCTCAGGACTTTGCTGACTATTTTAAGGGAAAGGTGGATTCCATACGTCAGAACATCCCATCTGACGCCTCCTCCCATCCTACACTGCTTCCTAACTCTCCTCCTGCCTTCCTTGACTCTTTTCCCGCTGTCTCAGAGGAGGATGTGTCACTGCTGATCTCCTCTTCTCCCTCTACCACTTGCCCTCTTGATCCCATTCCCTCCCATCTCCTAAAACATCTTGTTTCTACTTTATCCCCTACGCTCACACACATATTTAACACATCCCTCTATGCTGCTACCTTATCCTCCTCCTTCAAACATGCAACCATTATACCACTACTCAAAAACAGCAAGCTTGATCCTACCTGTCTTTCCAACTATCTATCCTGCCTTTTGCCTCCAAACTCCTTGAACGTCTGGTATTCTCTCGCTTGCTCCACTTTCTGAACACCCATTCTCTCCTAGACCCTCTACAATCTGGCATCCACACTGCTCACTCGACTGAAACAGCCCTCACTAAAATAACTAATGACCTCCATGCTGCCAAAGACAGAAGTCATTACACTCTGCTCATATTACTCGACCTCTCTGCAGCATTTAACACTGTGAACCACCCTCTTATTCTCCACACTCTTGGTATTCGTAACAAAGCTCTATCCTGGATCTCCTCTTACCTCTCCCATCGTACTTTCAGTGTCTTTTCTGCTAACACCTCCTCCTCTTCCATAGATCTCTCTGTGGGGGTGCCGCAGGGTTCTGTCCTGGGACCTCTTCTCTTTTCTCTGTACACACTTTCGCTAGGTGACTTAATCACATCGCTTGGGTTTAAATATCACCTCTATGCTGACGAAACACAAATTTACTTTTCAACACCATACCTTACACCTGCTGTACAGACCAAAGTTTCAGAATGCCTCTCTGCGATATCATGCTGGATGGCCCTGGATGGCCCTCCGCCGACATAAACTTAACATGACAAAAACAGCTCCTCATATTTCCTCCGAAACCTGGCCTTACTACCTCTTTCTACATTACTGTTGGAAGTAGCATCATTCACCCAGTAGCCCAAGCACACTGCCTAGGGGTCACACTCGACTCCTCTCTCATATTCTCCTTTCACATTCAAAACGTCTCCGCAATATTACAAAGATACGCCCTTTCCTCTGTTTGCGCGACTGCTAAAACTCTGACTCAGGCCCTCATTCTCTCCCGTCTCGACTACTGTAACCTCCTGCTGTCCGGCCTTCCTGCCTCCCCTACAATCTCTCCCGTCTCGACTACTGTAACCTCCTGCTGTCCGGCCTTCCTGCCTCCCCTACAATCTATCCTCAACGCTGCTGCCAGAATCACTCTACTCTTTCCTAAATCTGTCTCAGCGTCTCCCCTGCTGAAATCGCTCTCATGGCTTCCAATCAAATCCCGTATCACATGCAATTCTCCTCCTCGCTTTTAAAGCTTAACACTCTTCTGCCCCTCCTTACATTTCATCCCTAATGTCTCGCTATGCACCATCCCGACTCTTGCGTTATGCTCAAGGATGTCTCCTCTCTACCCCCTTTGTTTCTAACGCCCTCTCCAGCCTTCAATCTTTCTCACCGACTGCCCCACATCTCTGGAATGCCCTTCCCCTCAATACCAGACTAGCACCCTCTCTATCCACCTTTAAGGCCCACCTTAAGACACACTTGCTTAAAGAAGCATATGATTAGCACCGTAGATATTACTTGACACATGATACATAAAGCTTGGCCCCGTGCAGAAGTACTTAGCAAAAGGCTTCCTACTGTCTCGGTATGTTCCTCCTACATACCAATTAGATTGTAAGCTCCTCGGAGCAGGGACTCCTCTTCCTAAATGTTACGTCTATGTCTGAAGCACTTATTCCCCAGACCTGTTTTTTATATTATTTGTTATTGATATGATTACCGTGTCTATTACTACTGTGAAGCGCTATGTACATTTATGGCGCTATACAAATAAAGACATACAATACAATACAAAATAACACCCAAGACTCAAATGGTCTAGACGTATGACATGAACCATAAAAAAATACCATAGGAAAATGCAACTTGAGCTCTATCTGTAATACAACAGTGGACATGTTGGACCCGAAATAGGAAATGGTATGTTAAAAATGATATACTAGACTTAATGTGTCCTGAAATATCCAATCCCACAGAAAAGTCCTCTATACTGTGATATAGAATCCAAAAGTTGAAATACAATATGCTCTTGGTGCTGCCCTATAAAAGATTTACCAATCCTACATGGAAATGTCAAGAACAGAAAGAAATGGGTGCTTTTGAAACATATAGTAAAAGTTTTTTATAGATCAATAATCCAAAGTTCACAATACAATACACAATGAAATTGAAAAATAAAAAATCGTTTTTCATTTTTCTATTTCATTGTTTATTGTATTGTGAATTTTGGATTATTGAGCTATAAAAAAACCTTTTAATCTTTGCTCCAAAAGCACCCCTCTCTTTCTGTTCTTGAAAAAAAAATATTTAATTCCCATAAAATGTAAAGAGAATAGATAACCAGTCTAAGTTTGTAACAACATACAATCAGTCCGCAGCTAAGATCAAAAAAACAATCAATAAACATTGAGATATTTTGACATGCGGTTCCATTAAAAAAAAAAAAAAAAAATTTAAATCATGCATAAAGCACTCCACAAATAATTTTTAAAAAATATTTTAGCTTTAAGTAGATAAAGATTAGGACTACATTTCTAGCCAAAGGGTTTAATCCTATATAATAAAAATGAAAGCACTGTATGCCTGTCTGCATCTTCCTGTGTCCCTAGGGGAAATCTCATTGGTCCCTTGGGCCGCCCGCCCGCCTGCCCCCGCACACCTCTCATTGGCCTGAGGCTGAGTGACGAGACACACACACACACACACACACACACACACACACACAGTGTCACACACACACACACACACACACCTCTCTCTCTCTGTCCTCTCCCAGCCCCCATCACACTCACCTCCCACCCCCCATCACACTCACCTCCCCCCCGGTGCTCCGCTCAGCTCCCCCCTGGTGCTCCGCTCAGTTCCCCCCCCCGATGCTCCACTCACCTCCCCCCCCCGATGCTCCACTCCCCCCCCGATGCTCCACTCCCCTCCCCCCCGATGCTCCACTCACCTCCCCCCCGATGCTCCACTCACCTCCCCACCCCCCCGATGCTCCACTCACCTCCCCCCCACCCACCTCCCCCCCGATGCTCCACTCACCTCCCCCCCGATGCTCCACTCACCTCCCCCACGATGCTCCACTCACCTCCCCCCCCCACCCAATGCTCCACTCACCTCCCCCCCCCACCCGATGCTCCACTCACCTCCCCCCCCCCCGGCGGGGGGACAGGCAGCTGACACGCGGCACCTAAGATGGCAGCGGCCGGAAGGACCCCCTTCCTCCCTCGCGGAGTAACTAAGATGGCGGCGGCCGGAACGAGAGGTGACGTGTGTGTGTGTCACTGTGTGTGTGTGTGTGTGTGACACTGTGCGTGTCACTGTGTCACTGTGTGTATGTGTGTGTGTGTCACTGTGTCAGTGTGTGTGTGTGTGTGTGTGTGTGTGTGTGTGTGTGTGTGTGTGTGTGTGTGTGACACTGTGTGTGTGTGACACTGTGTGTGAGGGACACTGTGTGTGTGTGGGACACTGTGTGTGTGTGTGTGACACTGTGTGTGTGTGTGTGACACTGTGTGTGTGTGTGTGTGTGTGTGTGTGTGACACTGTGTGTGTGTGTGTGTGTGTGTGTGTGACACTGTGTGTGTGTGTGTGTGTGTGTGTGTGTGTGTGTGTGTGTGTGTGTGTGTGTGTGTGTGTGTGTGTGTGTGTGTGACACTGTGTGACACTGTGTGTGTGTGTGTGTGTGTGTGTGTGTGTGTGTGTGTGTGTGTGTGTGTGTGTGTGACACTGTGTATGTGTGTGGGACACTGTGTGTGTGTGTGTGTGTGTGTGTGTGGGACAGTGTGTTTGTGTGTGTGTGGGACACTGTGTGTGTGTGTGTGTGTGTGTGTGTGTGTGTGTGTGTGTGTGTGTGTGTGTGTGTGTGTGTGTGTGTGTGACACTGTGTGTGTGTGTGTGTGACACTGTGTGTGTGTGTGTGACACTGTGTGTGTGTGTGTGTGTGTGTGTGTGTGACACTGTGCGTGTGTGTGTCACTGTGTCACTGTGTGTGTGTGTCACTGTGTCACTGTGTCACTGTGTGTGTGTGTGTGTGTGTGTGTGTGTGTGTGTGTGTGTGTGTGTGTGTGTGTGTGTGTGTGTGTGTGTGACACTGTGTGTGTGTGTGTGTGTGTGTGACACTGTGTGTGTGTGTGACACTGTGTGTGTGTGACACTGTGTGTGTGTGTGACACTGTGTGTGTGTGTGTGTGTGTGTGTGTGTGTGTCACTGTGTGGGACACTGTGTGTGTGTGACACTGTGTGTGTGTCAGGCACTGTAGGGTGGGGACCGGAGCTACGGGGGGGGGGGGGGTCAGGAGCGTAGAGAGAGGGGGGAGCCGAGAAACATACAGAGAGGAGAGGAGGGACCCGGAAATTTTAAGCAACCCACCCCCCCTCCTGTCCACTGCCCACCCTCCTGTCAACTGTCCCCCCCTCCTCCTGTCCACTGTCCCCCCCCTCCTGTCCACTGTCACCCCCACTCCTGTCCACTGTCACCCCCCCCTCCTGTCCACTGTCCCATCCCCCTCCTGTCCACTGTCCCGTCCCCCTCCTGTCCATTGTCCCGTCCCCCTCCTGTCCACTGTCCCGTCCCCCTCTTGTCCACTGTCCCGTCCCCCTCCTGTCCACTGTCCCGTCCCCCTCCTGTCCACTGTCCCGTCCCCCTCCTGTCCACTGTCCCGTCCCCCTCCTGTCCACTGTCCCGTCCCCCTCCTGTCCACTGTCCCGTCCCCCTCCTGTCCACTGTCCCGTCCCCCTCCTGTCCACTGTCCCGTCCCCCTCCTGTCCACTGTCGTCCCGTCCCCTCCTGTCCACTGTCGTCCCGTCCCCCTCCTGTCCACTGTCGTTCCGTCCCCTCCTGTCCAGTGTCGTCCCCTCCCCTCCTGTCCACTGTCGTCCCGTCCCCTCCTGTCCACTATCCACTCCTGTACACTGTCGTCCCGTCCCCTCCTGTCCACTGTCCCGTCCACTCCTGTCCACTGTCCCGTCCCCCTCCTGTCCACTGTCGTCCCGTCCTATCCAGTGTCGTCCCCTCCCCTCCTGTCCATTGTCGTCCCCTCCCCCTACTGTCTACTGTCGTCCCGTCCCCTCCTGTCCACTGTCGTCCCGTCCCCTCCTGTCCACTGTCCCGTCCCCCTCCTGTCCACTGTCCCGTCCCCCTCCTGTCCACTGTCCCGTCCCACTCCTGTTCACTGTCCCGTCCCCCTCCTGTCCACTGTCCCGTCCCCCTCCTGTCCACTGTCCCGTCCCCCTCCTGTCCACTGTCCCGTCCCCCTCCTGTCCACTGTCCCGTCCCCCTCCTGTCCACTGTCCCGTCCCCCTCCTGTCCACTGTCCCGTCCCCCTACTGTCCACTGTCCCGTCCCCCTACTGTCCACTGTCGTCCCGTCCTCCTCCTGTCCACTGTCGTCCCGTCCCCTCCTGTCCACTGTACCCTCCTGTCCACTGCCCCCCCTCCTGTCCCGTCCCCCCTCCTGTCCCGTCCCCCCTCCTGTCCACTGCCCCCTGTCCCCCCCTCCTGTCCACTGTCCCACCCCCTCCTGTCCACTGCCCCCCCTCCTGTCCCGTCCCCCCTCCTGTCCACTGCCCCCTGTCCCCCCTCCTGTCCACTGTCCCACCCCCTCCTGTCCACTGTCCCTCTCCTGTCCACTGTCCCGTCCCCCTCCTGTCCACTGTCCCGTCCCCCTCCTGTCCACTGTCCCGTCCCCCTGCTGTCCACTGTCCCGTCCCCCACCTGTCCACTGTCCCCCTCCTGTCCACTGTCCCGTCCCCTCCCCTCCACTGTCCCGTCCCCTCCTGTCCACTGTCCCGTCCCCTCCTGTCCACTGTCCCCTCCTGTCCACTGTCCCCGTCCCCTCCTGTCCACTGTCCCTGTCCCCTCCTGTCCACTGTCCCCTCCTGTCCCCGTCCCCTCCTCTCCACTGTCCCGTCCCCTCCTGTCCACTGTCCCGTCCCCTCCTGTCCACTGTCCCCGTCCCCTCCTGTCCACTGTCCCGTCCCCTCCTCTCCACTGTCCCGTCCCCTCCTGTCCACTGTCCCGTCCCCTCCTGTCCACTGTCCCCTCCTGTCCACTGTCCCCGTCCCCTCCTGTCCACTGTCCCCGTCCCCTCCTGTCCACTGTCCCGTCCCCTCCTGTCCACTGTCCCCTCCTGTCCACTGTCCCCTCCTGTCCACTGTCCCCTCCTGTCCACTGTCCCCTCCTGTCCACTGTCCCCTCCTGTCCACTGTCCCCCCCTCCTGTCCACTGTCTCCCCCCCTCCTGTCCACTGCCCCCCCACCCTCCTGTCCACTGTCCCCCCCCTCCACTGTTCCCCCCTCCTGTCCACTGTCCCCCCCCCTCCCCTCCTCCTGTCCACTGTCCCCCCCCCTTTTCTAGCGGGAAATTTAACTCACGGGCAACGCCGGGTCTCTCAACTAGTTATAACATAAATGTCATATGCTCACATATAGTTGTAGATTACAATACATTGGAAGAACCAAACGTAATTTGAAAACAAGATTCATGGAATGCAGGAGGAACATTTCAAAGGGTTAATTGGCTCATGGATTATTGTGACATTTTTGTTAACCACCAGAACAGAGATTGTAACAAAATCCAAGTTCCCTCTGTAAGCAGGAGACACGTTGGATCTTTAAGATGAGTACAATATCACCAGACAATTTAAATGGATGTCAGCAACACCATCATAACTTTTCTATATATTTCTGATCCGCATTAATGCATTGTGAGACAAGCTTAATCTATGGTAGTTTTATAATTGCATATTTATTTGTAATTAATTTAGATATGTTACTTGGTGCATCAACATGTTATTATTTTTTATTAAATATTTTTTATTTTTAATCATTGTAGATCTATGTATAAATGCACTTGTTTGTTATATTTATATGCTACAGACGCAACGGACGTTATGCGAACATATCACGCGCTGTATACCTCGGAATACCCCTGTCATAGCGCGTCATTACTGCGTGTTGACTCGTGTTTTATCGAGTGCAGAAAATGGCATTTTAGTGTTCTGGTTTTGAAACACCTGCAAATTGACACAGTACTGTACTGTACACATTACAATTCATTCATTTCTGCCACAGAACGCGAAGAATTGCACCCAAAGAAATCGGGATCCATGAAATTAAAACAAATCAACCGCGTGATTGGCCGAGTGGAGTACAGCAGCGCACACGAAAACGGCTCCGTGATATGGTGCCGAAACGCGTTGGGTTTGAACTTTTGAGGAACTTGTGGGTTATGTCAAGACGTACAATGAAGGGGACTGTATCAGAGAATGGGTCGCTGCACACGGCCTTCCGGCACAACTACCACGCTGACGCTGGGACGTCAAGTATCACCCCAGTGACTATTACCACACACAAGTTATTGGAAGCAATTTTTATTCATATTGCGTTTACGTAAGTTGTATCCCTAATTAACTTCAATATTAAAATATGGGTTACACTATGAAGACTTTTGCACTGGTCTTTCTTTTGTTTTAAATAAGGTATTCCTTGGAATTCAGTGAATGCATTGGAAGGCTGCAGAGGGACACCGTAAAATTCAGATTGATTTAAAGAGTTAATATTCATGGAACTTCTCCTGGATAATCAGAGGACTGATAAACTTTTACGACACAATGCAATCACGTGACCACTCATCTGAGCGATAACGTGATTGTGATGTCCCTGATGATGAAAACTAAAGAGAAGTCCTTTTCTTCTGTTCCTCTGCTGGCCAGAACAAGTTCAGCGCTCCACAGGAACGCAATCTCTCCTAGAAAATGAGCTGAAAACACGTGACGTAGCCACTACATCATGGGGCCTTTGGAGTATCAGACACCATAACGTGGTGGCTACCTAATAGGGCACACAACGGGTTAAATTATTTTAAAATATGTGTTTTTAGTTTACCCAGATGTAACCCCTTAAACATGTAACTGCCGCTAATACACTTAAGTCCTATGAGTGACTGACCCCTTAAACAGGTCACTGCCATTAGTACACTTTGGTCCTAGGAGGGACTGACCCTCCAAGTGAAAATACTAACATGGTTTGTTTTATTTACATTACAAGCACTGAGGACCCCCTGGGTATTACAGCCAACATCGTTACCTTTACCTGCAGCTGGGTTGGATAACTGTGCCAGGCCGGGCAGGCTGCTCGCCAGCTTTGCCAGACCCCCGTTAGTGAGCAGCTGGTGGATGGTGGTGGGTTTTCCGCTGGCCGACGCCATGAGGGAGGAGGAGGCTGTCACCACTGGGATTGTACGAAGGATGGTGCCTGTGCAGGTCGTGATGGTGGCCAAGGTCTGGAGGGGAGCAGAGGTTTTAACAGCCAGGGTCTGTCATGTAAAGAAAGAGACCAGAAGTGAGACCCCTAAGAGAAGGACAAAATACTCATGGGAACGACAAAGGTGAGGCCCTGACAGAAAACCAGAAGTACTAATACTCACAAGTACAGCTAGGATAGGAGAGGAATAAAGGCAATATAACCTATTATAATGGGTGTTGGCACTTTACCTGCCTTATAATTAGATGTACAATCCCATGTTGCGACACAAACTCAACAACAGATACTGGTGAATATGTTGAACACCTACTGATTTTATAATGGGTTCAACCTTATCTAAAGAATGCTGCAGTGATTTAGGGGAGCTATGAAGTTGCTCCTTATAAATGAAGATAGGATGATTTCAGTTTGAACCAGAGAGATGCCATATTGTCTGTATTCATCTTAACTGTATAAGGTAGACGCTAGCACCCATATAGTTGTGAAGATTGAGATAATGTGTGTGGCTCAGGCTATACACTTTCACAGAGTCAACATAAAAATAGCAGAGAAAATGCAGGACAGGCAGATTCTGTTATCTACAAGAAGAGAAATAATGAGGCACAACTTGTTATCTATAGACAGCATTGAGATATAGTGGAGCCCTTTGGTATCTACAAAAAAAGGGTTTATGGAGAGGCTAAAAACAAGGGTTTTGTTCTCATTATTATTAGGGAGTTTGTCAGAATAGAGATTGATGCTATGAGTAGACATATCACAAGGATGTCTTGAGATAAACTATAGGGAGACGTTGTTCTACCATGAATGTCTAAGACTAGAGAACAGTTTAAGATGAAAATGTGTTTTCTGTCTATTGATATTAATTGCTGTGGTTGATCATGAGAAAGAGGCAACATTGGTTAACAAGAAGGTATTAGAGTTTCATCCTGTGTGTATTGAACCTAGAACTACCAACAAAACTTGAACGGATGCCACATGACTGTAATTCTCCACTCATAACTAAGAAATGCCTGTGCAAGACATATAGATGGCTTTCTACCCGTCTATGAATAAATATTGAAAAAGGCGCCGATTTGTGGACTTTTTGATGAAGGTGGAGAGTGCTCTATTATCATCGACAAACCAGCCAGACCCATCTTCATTCTCAAGCCTGAGCCCATCTGGGTCTTTGCATGCTCAAAAGGGGGGGAGAAGCCTTAGAGCAGACCTGCACAACTCGTAAAGTGAGATGGACCGAACTGCTCCAAGGAAAAAACATTTGGGCCGCACGGGTAAAATCATGATCATCATCTCCTCTCCTCCAGCACCTCTCATCATCCTCATATCTCCCCCAGAACCCCTCACTATCAATCTTTACGATACTCCCCATCTATCTCTCATACCCCCATCTCTCCCCCTCACCCACACACACAATACTCCCCCTCCACATCAAACACACAATACCCCCTGCACACCACACACATCCCACCCCCCCCTGCACCTCACATCCTTCTCCCCCCCTGCACCTCACATCCCTTTCCCCCCTGCACCTCCCATCACTCTCCCCCCTGCACCTCCCATCACTCTCCCCCCTGCACCTCCCATCACTTTCCCCCCCTGCACCTCCCATCAATCTCCCCCCCTGCACCTCCCATCACTCTCCGCCCCTGACCTCCCATCACTCTCCCCCCCCTGAACCTCCCATCACTCTCCCCCTGAACCTCCCATCACTCTCCCCCCCTGCACCTCCCATCACTCTCCACCCCATCACTCTCCCCCCCTGCACCTCCAATCACTCTCCCAGTCCATATCAGCAGCTCCCCAAAACCCATATCAGCAGCCCCCCCATCCCATTTAATTTCAGCAGTCCCCCCAGCCCATTCCATTTCAGCAGCCCCCCGCATGAATGAACTACCCCCCCAATGCCTACCTGATGATGTTGGCGTCGGCGGCAGCAGAGGTGGCGGCGGCGGCAACAGAGGTGGCGGCAAGAGAGGAGGAGGATTTGGTGGATGGCGACGGCAACTGAGATGGCGGCAGGGCATGAGGGAAGTGCACTCTAGCAGCAGACCCGGAAGTTCAGGGTCGCGCTGCACTGCTAGAGCGCGTCCCCCTGCTGGAGCAGGCTGAGGGGGAAGGGCGGGTTAGGGGGATTAGGGGAGAGTGCGCATTCACACAGATTGCTGGAGCGCGAGCGCTCCTTTCCCTACCAGGGAAGGGGGGTGAAGGGTGGGGGTTGAAGGTGTTCCGTCGCGGGCCGCACGGGATGCCCCGGCGGGCCGCATGCGGCCCGCGGGCCGTATGCTGTGCAGGCCTGCCTTAGAGGGAGTGAAACCCATCTGGGGCAGACTTTCCGGCATCCCTCTGGGAAGATTTTTGAGCAGTGCATCCTTCAGAACCTGGAAGTCAATAATATTTTGGACAGATGTCTTATAACCAAATTAACGGTGGCCACCGAGACCGAACGTGATAAAAGAGAGACGCTCCTGATCTGTTACAGTGCAAGTTAAGCACTCACAAAGAGGGGATCGGATCTCTCAGTATACCGGGATTTCCTAATAACACCTGTGCCTACATAGAAAGCATCTATTGAACTTTTATGTAAGTAACCCTGGCTACATTGTCTTTGCTATGTATTTTATCTACGAACTGGCTAACGTGAGCAACATTCCCCTCACACCCCCCGAGCATGTGGTATGTGTAGATTTGTGGAATGCTCGATGGAAACAAGTTATGAGAGATTTTGAGGATATTGATGAAGATTTTGTAAGAGAAAGAATTCGAAAAAGTTGCACGAAACAGATTCAGAGTATTTTAAGGCTCAGGCACAAAGTTATCATAGAGAGCATGCTTTGTGGAAAGAGAAGAAATTGGAATTGCGAGACTGAGGGGTGGGAATGCGAGGTTGTAATAAAAAGCAATTCAGCTCATGTTTTGTCACAGCACGATCACCCAAAACTGCAGCAGCCCCTACTCTCCCTCTATCTCTGAAAGTTACATAGGAATTTGTATTCACTCTTTATGGGGAAGTATGGCACCCACTATGAAAAACCGCACGTCCGATGTTGTCCGTCTCCTTTTCTCTGCTTGCCGGTGTATGTGCGAGTGATGTTGCAGGGGCCCCTATGAGGCTATTTTGGCAGCAATAATTGGAGTCAGGAACAGTCCAAAGGAACACAGCAAGCAACAAGTAACCCTACGCGTTTCACAAACGCCTGATGAAGCCGAGACATGCACAACGCATTGAGTGGACCTCCAGAGAGCCTAGTCGCGCCACATTCTTTGGTCGGGCAAAACAGGACGGGACATTCCAATAAATCCGGAAGTGACATCCCGGCAACCACGGAAAACTCCCGTGAGGCACGAGAGAGCGGGAGTGCTGTCGGATACTTGCCTGTTGCAGAGGCGGTGAGACCGTGACCTGTTTTCTACGCTAATGTTTAGCTCTCTATGTTTTTATTGCTTTTGAAGAATGTAGACAATATGAGTACTATTCCTAGCTTTTTATAGCTAAAGAACCTTTCTTACTGATCAGCACTATGGTGTTCAATTTTCTCTAAGTCTGGGGTCTTTTCCTCTATGAGATATCCAGATCCCAAAGAAAGAAAAAAGCCACCGTTTGGATTTGCCCATTTTGTTCTCTCACCAAGTACGTACTCTATCGGAGCCAATATTCATCCATTTTATTAATACATCTGCACTGTGATATTTTCTTCTTTCTTCATAGTGATTTCCCTTGCTCCTCCATAATCTTGAAGACCTATCTTACCACAACAAACATGGTCAGAGAATATACATGTTTGTTGAGGGGGGATATAGTGAATATATTAGTTATGATTAGTTCGGATTGTTATACAAATATTCAAGAAAAAAAAAAGGTTCTTTTCAAATTTGAAAGATATTCAGGAATACCATTATTATAATATAGAGACTTGTTACAGAGAATACTAGGTCACAAAAGCCAAAGAAAGGTAATACAAGCGTAGTATATATAGATTAATGTAAATTATACACAGGACAAGCAGGTAAAAATTAACAAACAGATGTCACGGCCAAGAACCTGATACAGTACTTTACTTTCTCCCCAGGTGAAGGATAGATTTGCAAACCTGGAAGAGAGTCCCATTTGGACACAAAGTACCGGACAACCCGGAATTTTCTTTCCCCCATGGCGTATAACGTGAACAGGTCCATGGTATCTGAGATTTTTGGAACCAGAGATGTCCGATGTTCTGAAGTAGCTAAAGAAGACCACCTTTTTCTAAACCAGAACCAAACATAAAAGGACAAAGATCCTTCAGATGAACCGCAACCACTTACGGAACCAAAGATGGAAGACCAGATCGGAAGGAGAAGATAAAGACATTTTGCAAAAGAAGCAAGATGCACACTCTTTGGTAACATGGTTGATATACTTTATGGGAACACGTTGCAGGACAAAAAGAAATTGCTAAGGACATATGTCAAAATCAAGATGGTGGAATCTATTGGGAAGATCGATATAAATGTGACCCACTATTTTGCACATTAATGGACATATGTAACTAATGGTTGTGAGATGTGTCTTAAGAATGTACAAGTCAATATAACAGACAATCCCATTCAGATACATGCAGATATAGCCCAGGTACTTTGGCTATGGAAGTCCAATTTGGACTCCATACCTGGAGTGTGAATATATCTGAATGGAATAGATATAGAAATGTTATCAAGTATTTTAACACATATGGTAGAGTCAGGGAGTAAAAATGTGGATTTAGAAATGTATGCTTTAGTAGTACAGAAAGGTATCATACACTCCCAGGTTAAGGTACAGACTGCTATATACAGGTCTATAGCTAAATATATAACGTAGACAGACTAGTGAATGATACAGGAAAGAATATAATGTATGTTCAGTTACAATAAGAAATGTACACAAATGCAAAACTAATGCTCCAGTCACTATTGTCAGGACATTGGCTTTGGGAAACAGCAACAGAACATCCACTTATACTGTAAGTGTCAATGCTAGGCAACATCTCAAATGATGGAAGGTAGCATGGATGGGATGCAATGGTAAAAATAGACTAAAGAAATTTGAAAATGGTTATTTTGGAAGTTTTATTCCTTTGTCAGGAAGCGATTTTGCCTTAGCTAGCATAATTGACATGGGAATAATTCAGGAAGGTCAATGGACCAAACTCGAACGAAGGGAAGGTCTACAATACAGAAAAACATCCGGAAATTAGATATAAAAAAAACTGTGTATTATGAAGTAGATACTAATAATTGTCAAATGAAAGATGGAGACTTCCTTTGTGCAGTGGGAATCACGACATACAGAAACATATCATGCTGTTGGCAGAAAGATAAATGTAGTCAAAGTTACCAACCCTCCATCAAATCCAATGTGTTATTTAGGAGCAGGAAAGTTTTGTTGGAACCAGGAAGGATATGGAGCACAAGAGATCCATACACATAATTGCTCAGAGGTAAAATGAATAGATAAAGAATTATGGTGTACATTAAATTAAACTATCATGATCAAGGGAAGTTATGGTATTATCTGGGCTCCAATATTGCAGAACAGTACACATAATCTTGAGTACTACAAACCCAAAGGCTGGGTGGCTCATTTTGGATTTGGCAACGAAATGCACCAATGGTGGACAGAAGCCAATCTTGAAGAAGTGATCAACATGCAAATAAACAACTAGGAGAGGCCAGAGTAGTTCTAGAACATGAAAGAATTTTTACACATCAGAAAGGAATACGATAGAGAAAATATTTCTTGGTGGTCTTCATTGTTTCAAAAAGGGTCACAGAAAGGATAAGGATTACACCCAATTGTTGTATTATTCTTACTATATATTTATTGTTCCTGACAAAGTTGAGACATTAGGGGGTCTGGCATAACAACATAACAGCATTTAGGATGAAGCCATTTTGTGTGAATATTTCAATCCGCCATCTTGCCTTGTCTCTGTGAGTCTTAATTTCTGTGTTTCATTTCTGTATAAACAAATGTGTGAAGCAGAGAATGGAATGTTTTCGCTCTTAGCTGATTTTATTGATTCTTCCTCATCCAATCAGCGTCAAATTGAAAGTGTAAACAGGCCAAAGGTTGTGAGAACCCGTGAGATAAGAAACTGTTTCTCACACAATGTGCCAAGTGGCAGAACTGACATCACATTTAACCCCATAATGATTTTTAGCTTACATGCAGTTATTCAGTATTATTATGTATTACAAAATGACATCAGCTTTAGTATTGTTGTGTATTACAAAATGAGGTAATATTAGTGACGTGCAAGCCCCCCCATAAAGGGGTGGAGCTTTAGGTTTTAGGGTATAAATATATGGCATACCGTGTTATTGTTAGAGAGCTTTTTTTCAAAAGCTGTCTCCTTGTGCACTTGACTTAAATAAATTCACGTGTTATTCTGTTTCAAAATAACCTCAGACTGTGTTTTTTATTTACGCT
The DNA here is from genome assembly GCF_040206685.1 of Ascaphus truei. Lineage (NCBI taxonomy): Eukaryota > Metazoa > Chordata > Amphibia > Anura > Ascaphidae > Ascaphus > Ascaphus truei. The sequence continues at coordinate 241,254,663 of NC_134487.1, read as the reverse complement.
TTTCTCAGATGGCGCCCGAATAGGGACTCAATATCATTGGAATCGAGCACCCGGATGAATCACTCCTCCATCACTCAAACCTGAGCGCTCATATGAATCAAGGTAAGCTACCTGCATTTTCTAGACAAACAGCCCGATTAAATTGTTTTGAGTGATGCGTGGAGCTGATTTTTGAACGGTGTCTTATCTGATGTGACGAGTAAGAATCCCGAGCAGTTTCACGTGAATTTATTATTCTCTGTTCCTGTATTCATTTTAAAGTGTAAGAGTTGTTAAGAGTTGTTAGGGGCTAAGGTAAGAGTCCCGTTAAAAGTTTTGGTGTTTTGGTGATGGAGAGTGTTTGTGTGCTTAAAGGGATTGTTTTCAGACCGTCCTGGGTTGTGATAAATATTTTTGTTGTCTGAGCAGGACGGGTCCGATTGTACATTTGCTCTGTTTTGTCATTTACAAACCAAGTGCGTTATTCATGGATATCTGATTAGAAAGTCTTATCTGTATCCATGTTATAAAAGTATAAGGTTTATCAGGACTGGGTTGGACCCGCTGAAGTGATTCAAGTTTTTCTTTGGTATAGTTATGGTGAGAAAATGTGATTGGGGAACAGTCTTGTGACAGGTCCTAATCTGCATATTTACACTATTTAGAACAATAACACGCCAAAAGAGTTGTACGTAATCAGCTTGCACTGATTATTGTAACGCTAAATTGTACAGGTCAATTAACAGTTGATTGCTGTAACCGAAGAAGTATTGTACAGGTCAATTAAATTTTATTTCTGTAACAGGGGAATAATGGGAAACCAAAAATTCTCAAAGGATTGTGTGTCTGCATACGAAAATAATAAAGAATGAATACAGAGAACGAAAAGAGACAATATAAATATATTTTGTTGGCCAGTGAATGGCACTGTTTGTACTATTATCAACAAATTGCGCAGATGTTAAAATGAAAGAGGGGTCTTTTTCTGTGGGATTGATAAGCTCAGGGAGCGCCGTCTCGTGTGTTTTTGAATCCCACAGGGAAACATACCTTACGTTAATATGGGTCAAAAGAATTCTCTTGAGGGACAGGAGGGTCACGCTGCATTTATTTTTACCATTGCCAGGACAGAAGTTAATATAATAACAAGTGAAAAAGAAAGTGAATAGGAAAGAAATAGCAAGTGAATTTGCCGATAGATAATTAAGGTATATGATGGTGTTGAGGAAGTAGATATTGAGGGTTATTTTTATGAAAGGTTTATATGCAGAAATTGGGATACAATTAGAGACTGTGTATATTGTTTGGAAGGGACAGAAAGTGTTATAAGTGTAAAAAGGTAGGACATGTTGCCAGTAATTGCAGAGCAGCCCTAAGAGAGAGAGTAGAAGAAAAAGAATGGAATTTAAAAGGTTTGTTCGTACTGGCCACACGAATGGGTCTTTTAAATCAGAAAATATTCTTTTTCCTTCTGTTCTAATGGCAACTAGAAAGAGAATCAGAATAAAAGCAGCACAGACCGCGCCAAAAAAAAAACCTTTTTCTCCAAAGGAATGTGCAAAAGATACGAAAAGTTAACTCAAAACTCATAATCTCCGGAGCATAAAAAAAAAAATTTAGTTTTAAAAAGCAGGTTATTTATGAGAAGTTGATTCACTGTGTAGGAGAGAAGTTTGTGTCTATGTTCTTTGTGTGTCTGTATTGTGGTTTCTGTATTGTGTGTAAACCAGTAAAACGTCAATTGCATTTCTATAGGATTAGGATATGTTGCAAAGAGATTTTAAGCTCGCACGTATTGTTTAAATTATATATGGTGTGTTAATAAGTTGATCTAACCTCAGTATAGTTCATTGTCCCATTTTTATTTTTGAGGCCATATTTTTATTTTTGAGAGGCCATATTTTTATTTTTAAGAGGCCATATTTTTATTTTTAAGAGGCCATATTTTTTATTTTTGAGAGGTCATATTTTTATTTTTGAGAGGCCATACATTTTTCGGTTTTATTGCTGTGGAGAGAGCTCCATTTTTAACTTTGAGCTGAAGTTTCAATCCAGTAATTAATATTTAGAAGACGGAGAAACTGTTTTGTTATCTGCTCTGCACTCTCAAGGTCTTTTTTTGGCGAAACGCCCGGGCTGGCAAATTGCCCAAGATAAACAAGCTCTGAATTTTTTCTCTGAGTGTCTTTAAAAAAATAACGCTGTCAGTGTGTTCGGCACTGTGCAAAGAGATTATATTACAAGAAATTTAGTGTAAAGTCCTATACAAAAGCATTTGACTATTATCTGAATATGTGATATATTTTATAACTTTTAACCATTTTTTTTCCCCATAGGTGTTCTATTTTATTATAAGCAGTAGTTATTGTTAAAATATTTGTAGAATGTTTTGCCAAAGTGGTGCATTGGGAGTCACCTCTCGTTTTTGGATATGTTCTAGGTATAGAGTTAAAGGACAGGTGATACCTAGTTGCAAATACAATTACACAAGTGAGCAGGGTATACATTATATGCAAGGCATTTCACATTTTTAGCAGAATAGTTACAATGGAGTGTTTGGGGTGGATGCCAGACTGGAATTGGCTAGGGGCATTTGTCTTAGTATAGTAATTCTTTAATTGGGAGTAAACACATTTTTTCCATGACTTTGGATAGTAGTGTATGACTTTATGTATAGCGTCAAAAATGTTCTCAGCACTTCACAAAGAATACAGTAGAGGGAATTATAATAGAATAGTAAGTGCAGCAAAATCAGACAATAGGAAAAGAAATCCCTGCCCTTAAGAGCCCTGCCCTTAAGGTTTAAGGGAAATTTACAAAGATAGCAGGTGAGGGAATAAGTGCTGTAGATGGCAGTGCTTGGCCACAATGGGTGGTAGGAGTGACTGTGTGTGGAATAATAGGCACGAGTGCAGGCTATTGGGATGTTTAATTTGTGGGGCAAGTTTTAAGGTTAGTTAGTATTTTATGAAAAGGGTGATACCATTTGCATCGGAGGAGATGACAGTGAGGCATGAATGAGAGCAAGTGTGTATGGGGAGAAGAGATATTGGTCTGTAGTTTGAGACAGTGTTTTTGTCCCCACTTTTGAAGATTGGGTCAGCTCTGGTAGTTTTCCAGGTCTTAGGGATATGGCCTGCAGAAAGGATAGAGTTGATTATGGAAGCAATTGGTTTGACAATGGCTGAGGCCCAAAGCCATAGGAACTTAGATTGTAGTACAGTCAAGTCCACATTAGCTGCTTAGTTTTAAATATGAGGAGCATTAATAGGAGATACCTCTGTCTATATGCGGATGTTAAGACAGTAGATAACACATTGATACAAGAATTTGTTCCTAGATATAAATTATCTCCCTATGACACTTATGGGATGACTTATGACTATCAGTAGTTCAAAGGAACAAATTAAGGACCATCTATTGGTAATAAAACAATTAATAAGTATTGTATGCCACTAATACATTTTTTGAGTCTCTCTAGGCAAAGTTGAAAGTGCACCTAAGCGAGACAGAGTTAAAGGTCAAGTAGTTCCTAAACAAGCATGCTCCTCATCCCAGATGAAAGGGCCCATACTAACCACCAATACAGCAATTAAAGTGGCAGAGTTCTTTCCCTGGACCCAAAGTACAGTAAAGTTCATTCCAGCTCCACCAAAGACCAAAGTCACCTAAAGCACAGCCGCATCAAGTTAACGTTTTGACGAGACATAAACTTTGACAGTTAACCAACGACGAAAAAAAGATACCTATATTCCTGATTTCTATCAGAACATTTCATTTTTCAGAGACTCAATATTTTTATTCTTTAGAGTGTGTTTAAGTTAGAAATTTAAGGTGTATGTACAATTGAGCCTTGATGGGAGGATTGGTTTCCTGGAAGCGTGGCTTGTGAAAGCTCTTGTATGTGTTTTGGCAGTACTCATCACTCTCTATGTATGTGTCATATGCAGCAAAACTTTGATCCAGAAGTGTGTTGCACCTCCACCGAAATGAGGGGGTCACCCAGGAGCGTGTGTCAGCCACAAGGAAAGGATCATAAGTCAGCCATTTTGACCCATCGCAGACATCGTCTGTTCTGATATTCTGAGTGAATGATGTATACAATGCGTGCAGGGGGGAGGATCACGCATTTCGCTTCCACAGATACCAAACCCCTTCAATTCTCAGTAATAGAATGTTGTGATGATTCTGAAAATATATGATGATAGAGATAGATGCCATTTCCTTTATCGAGCAACTGCATATCCAAAGAAAGGTTGCTTGCATAAAATAAGGTTTTTAGTATTGTGTATAATTTCTGTATTTTCCCATTTTTTAAGGGAACCTCTTTAAAGGGTGTATCATACACTAGGAACAAGAATCAATTTATGGGTCAAGTGTCTCCACCAACCAATGAAACCTGTGTAAAAATGTATGTTCAGTCAGATAACAATTTACAGGAAGGGTGTGGCCTTAATTTTGCCGTTTTTAATTTCATCATTAAACCAAGAACAGGTTCAGATCAGGCTTATGGCCTTACAAAACAGAATGGCTTTAGATTACATTTTAGCATCAAAAGGAGGTGTATGTGCCCTAATTAAAGAACAATGTTGTGTTTTCATCCAAGATCAGAGTGGCAAGGTACAACATGAGTAAGATAAGATAGAAGAAATTCAAGAAAGACTTAGGAAGGAAGGTGACACAGACTGGGACCCTTTGGGGCTGACTGGATTGGTAGGATCACTGAGAGCGAAATTTTTGAATGCGGTAATGTGTGTGATTGTGATACTCGTTGTCATCTATGTTTGTGTTACGTTTGTCAAAGGCATGATCCACAAATGTGCTACCCCCTCTGCAGACATAATGCCATTGTTTGCAGAACCAATTTACAGCAGTCCCTTGAAGAAAGAAGATGCCAAGTACAATGTTCTAACTCTGGAAAATAATTTGGTTGCAACACCATACTACGAGACTATGACTACATTTAGCAGCCACCCTCGTGCACTGTCCTATACCCTCAAGCAGCATTATGAGATGATGGAGCACCCTTGTGCCTCCCAACGTGTTTCTGGACTAAAATCATACCAATAATTCTCAAAAAACTATGTTTTAAACAATCAGAGGAGGGACTGACAAAGTTGAGACATTAGGGGGTCTGGCATAACAACATAACAGCATTTAGGATGAAGCCATTTTGTGTGAATATTTCAATCCGCCATCTTGTCTTGTCTCTGTGAGTCTTAATTTCTGTGTTTCATTTCTGTATAAACAAATGTTTGAAGCAGAGAATGGAATGTTTTCGCTCCTAGCTGATTTTATTGATTCTTCCTCATCCAATCAGCGTCAAATTGAAAGTGTAAACAGGCCAAAGGTTGTGAGAACCCGTGAGATAAGAAACTGTTTCTCACACAATGTGCCAAGTGGCAGAACTGACATCACATTTAACCCCATAATGATTTTTAGCTTACATACAGTTATTCAGTATTATTATGTATTACAAAATGACATCAGCTTTAGTATTGTTATGTATTACAAAATGAGGTAATATTAGTGACGTGCAAGCCCCCCCATAAAGGGGTGGAGCTTTAGGTTTTAGGGTATAAATATATGGCATATCGTGTTATTGTTAGAGAGCTTTTTTTCCAAAAGCTGTCTCCTTGTGCACTTGACTTGAATAAATTCACGTGTTATTCTGTTTCAAAATAACCTCAGACTGTGTTTTTTATTTACGCTTTTCTCATTCCCCATGCAAGACTATAACATCAGCTGATGTGATATGAAACTATGTGCATGGTCTCTTCACCCACAGGAATGTTTAATCAACTGAATCTTTTGTAAGCCCTATATACACGAATCACCGGATCCGGACTGTATTTGTGATCTGTGGTATGTTTAGCTTAGCAAACTTGATTTGTTTATTGTGTCCTGTTAATTGTCCAGCTTGTAACAGGCAGATGTATTGGGCGGAGGGCATGAGACTGTTTAGATGTATAAATTTGAAAGAAGTAAAGGGGAGCATTGCAGGGTTTTAGCATTGCATTTTAAGATTGTTAATCTTCAAGTGGTAATCTTTAAGTGAATATGTAGTTAGACTGTAGTTGGACTAGAGGCGGACTGGGAGTGGTCTTTTTACAAATTCTTCTACACAAGGCATCACATGGTGAGCTCAATTGACCACACTATTATCCCATGCTTGTTAGCCTGAACAATTAACCCTCTTGAACACTTTATTTACTGCAGTCTCTCCCAACACTTGTCTGCTCACAACTGCCTCTCCTATCTGCCAAATCCCTCTCCGATCTCCTAAGCAATCCCTTAAGAGACCTTAACACTGCCAAATGCAGCACACTTTCAGTGGCAAGTAAAAGGCACACATCTGCTGTCTACTAAATGCGCACACTACTTGGCTAAGCACAGCTTCATGCAAAGTTATCTACCTTTGTGATAATGAACCTGCTACTTACCTCAAGTCTGCTATTTACTCTGGCCTCAATGAAATGTTACTCTCTCTATCCACTACAAACTCGTCCCTCCTGGCCCACACCCACCATCATCATCATACACCCTGGATTACTCAAAAACCTTACATTATCTACTGAATGTTGGTGGAGAACTCTGAAAACTACTACACCAACCACTTCTCACTCTAATGACAAACATCCCAAATGTACAATTTGCAAACAACTACTCCAATTTATATTTATACTGTTACTCTCTTTAGCAGGTGATATTGAACTTAACCCAGGCCCTCCCCTCTCAACTCTATCCCATACCCCCAAGAATACCCCTTTCAAATTCCATCTGTCACCCATATAAATATTCGTAGTCTGTTGCCTAAACTGGATGAACTACAGAAAAGGTGCCTTATGCATAAACCCAAAGCCATCATTCTTACAGAAACGTGGCTAATTCCTAAAACACTCAATGCAAATATCGCCTTTCAGGGATACTCCATTTCTAGGAAAGATAGGTCAAAGAGAGGAGGGGTATTACTTTAAATTGATGACATCTTACAATTTACGCTACTAAATTGCCCCCTCCCCCTGAAGCCCAACCTCTTGAAATCCTAGTTGGCAAAATTTGCCTCCCCATTTCTAAGCCCGTTCTTATTGCTGGCATCTACCACCCACCTAACCCACTACAATCCCCAACTGATATCGCTCAGTTTCTTGTCTCAATTTCTTCTATGAATAGGAAGTGTGAGCTGTTCATTTTTGGGGATTTCCACTACAACTGGCTTGACCCTAAAAACAACAAAATCCAGACACAACTCAAGTCACTAAATCTAACCCAACTGATTTCCCAACCCACACGCACAAACCTAAAATATCAAAACCATTCCTTGCTAGACTGGATTCTGTCCTCTAGACCCAACTCTCAATGTATTACTTCCTGGTAAAATATTTTTATAAATAAAAATAAATAAATAAAAAAACAACAGAATCAGAGAAGGAGTGGCTCAGTGAGTAAAGACACTAACTGGCACTGAGGAGAACCTGGTTCAACTCCCGGTGTCGGCTCCTTGTGGCCTTTGGCAAGTCACTTTATCTTCCTGTGGCTCAGGCACCAATAACATAGATTGTAAACTCCAGCTTGCAAGGACCTGTGCCTGCAAAATGTCTCTATAAAGCGCTACGTAAAACTAGCAGCGCTATACAAGAACATGCTATTATTAATTATTATTATTATTCCAATACTCTGGCATCCTACCTGACATTTTCAGTTACCATGCAATAGTTTACTACTGTATGTAAGGAACAGCAGAACACGCCAATCAAGCCCTAAAGTTCTCCTTATTAGAACATTAAGAAACTTTAACCTACAACAGTTTCTGGCTGATCTTATCAACCGCCAATGGTACAAACCCCGATTCTGTACTCAATTATTTCCAATTGGAGTTCTTAAAACTCTGTGATATCCATACTCCACTATGCAGAATAAGAGGACGGGGGCCCACCTTCCGTGGGTTACAACCGAACTTATTGCGCTTTACCATTTTAGGGATGCCTTGTGGAAAAGCTACAAAGTAACTGGCAACACCAATGATCTCAACTACAGATGCCGCGGAATACATGCACAAGGCAAACAAGACACGCAAAGCCCAATACTACACTGACAATCTTCATCAGAATACATCAAATCCAGCTAACTTCTGAAAGGTCATCAACAATATATTACAGCCTTCTAGCCATCAACAACCATCTAATATCATTAATGATATTACTCTGACAAATCCCACTGACATTGCAAACACATTCAATGAATACTTTGTGAGGTGTGCTACTTCTCAATTAGCCAAACGCAACCCGAACTACAAACATGAAGCTCAATCAGGGAGAACCCCTAAAGTCCCACCCTTTCCCAACACTGCCCACAATTTTCAATTTGTCCCAGTATCTGAAGAGGAGGTAACGCAAGCGCTCCTCAAATTAAAACTAAGCAGCCAATAGACCTGACCTGCAGCAATCAAAGTTCCTACGACTTGGTGCACCAGCCATTGCCAAACCGCTTGCTTTCCTAATCAACTCTATTTTGTCTTCAGGTCATATTCCTAAGACCTGGAAAAATGCCAGAGTTGTCCCAATCTTCAAAAATGGGGACAAAAACACGGTTTCAAACTACAGGCCAATCTCGCTTCTCCCAATACTACCCAAAGCATTGGAAAAATGTGTTCACTCCTAATTAAGTAATTACTATACCAAGACAAATTTCCCTAGCTAATTCCAATCTGGCTTTCGCCCCAAACACTCCACAGTAACTACTTTCCAAAAAGTTTGCAATGAGATCCAGTGTGGAATGGAACTGGGACAACTTACTGGTGCAATATTCCTAGATTTTGCAAAGGCTTTTGATACTGTTGATCATGCTATCTTGCTAAACAAACTTTAGTGCTCTGGAATAGGGAAACCTGCTTTAAACTGGTTTCACTCATACCCATCAGGTAGATGCCAACCTAGGTGTCTATCTCAGGTTCTTGCTCCAACCCCCTGGATATCGCCTGCGGTGTCCCATAAGGCTCTGTTCTGGGGCCCCTATTATTTTCAGTCTTCATCAATGATCTACCTACAGCTTGTAAAGGAGCTTAAATACACATGTATGTGGATGACACAATCTTATATGCATACAGCCCTGTCATCTCTGACGTTGAACATGTACTTCAATCTGATTTTTTTTTTAAACTTGAAAACTGGATTTCCCAAAACAAACTGTTTTTAAACACTGACAAGACTGTAACAATTGTATTTGGAACCAAAGCTACCAAAGACGGAGCTTCAGATCAGAACCAACTGTAATACCATCATAGAGAGCAATATAGAACAAAAGTCCAGAAAACCAGTGCTACAGAAATTCGGAAGTTTGTGTGTGTGTTATACAAAGTCCCATATGAGTCCAAGAAGTTGAATTATATATTCACGGTGTTCATAAAATCCTTTCAATCCAGCATGTTGGATAGATGGTGTGTAATAATATTGTCACTCATGATTTAGCTGAAAAGTAAGCAGTACTTGTTTTCTCCAAAATGGGGATTTATGGATAATAAGGACAAAGATAGCCTATTAGACCAGTCAGACCTGTTCTCCACCCCACTTATATGGAGTAACCCAGTGGTTCCCAAACTTTTTCGGTTCAAGGCTCCCCAAGGCAATCAGAATTTTTTCAAGGCTCCCCAAGGCAATCAGGATTTTTACGCGGCGCCCAAAGTAAAAACAAAGGTGTATATACATACCTAACAGTTGCAGTGCGCAGTTGGTGTCTCTCTCAGACACTCTCACTCTCTCACTCTCTCTGACCTCACTCTCTCTCTGACCGCACTCTCTCTCTGACCGCACTCTCTCTCTGACCGCACTCTCTCTCTGACCGCACTCTCTCTCTGACCGCACTCTCTCTCTCTGACCTCACACTCTCTCTCTGACCTCACACTCTCTCTCTCTCTCTGACCTCACTTTCTCTCTCTCTCTCAGACCTCTCTCTCTGACCTCCCTCTCTCTCTCTCTGACCTCCCCCTCTCTCTCTCTGACCTCCCCCCCTCTCTCTGACCTCCCTCTCTCTCTCTCTCTGACCTCCCTCTCTCTCTCTGACCTCCCCCTCTCTCTCTCTGACCTCCCCCTCTCTCTCTCTGACCTCCCTCTCTCTCTCTCTGACCTCACTCTCTCTCTTTGACCTCACTCTCTCTCTCTGACCTCACGCTCTCTCTCTGACCTCTCTCTCTCTCAGACCTCTCTCTCTCTCTGACCTCACTCTCTCTCTGACCTCACTCTCTCTCTCTCTGACCTCACTCTCTCTCTCTCTGACCTCACTCTCTCTCTCTCTGACCTCACTCTCTCTCTCTCTCTCTGACCTCACTCTCTCTCTCTCTCTCTCTCTCTGACCTCACTCTCTCTCTCTCTGACCTCACTCTCTCTCTCTCTGACCTCACTCTCTCTCTCTCTGACCTCACTCTCTCTCTCTCTCTGACCTCACTCTCTCTCAGACACACACACAGACAGACACTCTCTCTCACAGACAGACGGACACTCTCTCTCACAGACAGACGGACACTCTCTCACAGACAGACGGACACTCTCTCTCACAGACAGACGGACACTCTCTCTCACAGACAGACGGACACTCTCTCTCACAGACAGACGGACACTCTCTCTCACAGACAGACGGACACTCTCTCTCACAGACAGACGGACACTCTCTCTCACAGACAGACGAACACTCTCTCTCACAGACAGACGAACACTCTCTCTCAGACAGACGGACACTCTCTCTCACAGACGGACACACTCACTCTCTCAGACGGACACACTCACTCTCTCAGACAGACACTCTCACTCTCTCAGACAGACACCCTCACTCTCTCAGACAGACACTCTCTCTCTCACTCTCTCAGACACACACTCTCAGGGAGGGAGGAAAGGCAGGAGATCCGTGCAGGCAGCTCCCTGCACACAGACACACACACACACACAAATAAATACACACATAAACACACACACACACACGTGGGGGGAGGGCCGGTGTGCTGCGGGAAGGGAGGGCCGGTGTGCTGCGGGGAGGGAGGGCCGGTGTGCTGCGGGGAGGGAGGGCCGGTGTGCTGCGGGGAGGTAGGGGGGGGTGTGAGGCTGCAGTGCTGCTGGGAGACATCTGTCTCCCAGTGCTGCTCCTCCAGCGTGCGCGCCGGGCCTCCCTCTCTCAGCGTCGGGCACTCAGCGTCGCTGAGCCGGGCCACGCTGAACAGATGCACAAAGCCCCTGCATCTGTAATCAGCGCGGCTATAGTTCCTCCGGCATGGGACATAGTAAGCGCTTAGGTGCTGCTGCTCGCTCTTGGTTGCTGCCGCTCGCTCTACCAGGAGCTTTTTGCTGTCCTGGCAGAGGAGACAGCAAGCGCGCTTGGGAGGCGGGTATCACTGTGTGTGTGTGTCACTTGGTAGCTGTCAGTGTGTGTGTGTGTGTGTGTGTCACTTGGTAGCTGTCAGTGTGTGTGTGTGTGTGTGTGTGTGTGTGTGTGTGTGTGTGTGTGTGTGTGTGTGTGTGTGTGTGTGTGTGTGTGTGTGTGTGTGTGTGTGTGTGTGTGTGTGTGTGTGTGTGTATATTATATAATATTTTAAAAATTAAAAAAAAAAAGACATGTGAGAATAAATTATTTATTAACATTGTGCAACTTTGATAAATATATTCACACGCACACACCACACACACACCACACATACATATATACACCACACACACATACACACACATATATATATATATACCACACATTATATATATATATATATATATATATATATATATATACATACATATATATATATACACACACAACACATATATATATACACACACACACACACACACACACATATTTACATATACACACACACACGCACACATATATATACATATACACACACACACACATATATATATATATACATATACACACACACACACACACACACATATATTTACATATACACACACACACACACACACACACACACACACCACACATATATACACACACACACACACACCACACATATATACACACACACACACACCACACATATATACACACACACACACACCCCCTGCAGCCCATTTTTCACACACACACACCCACACACACACACACACACACACACACACACACTGCAGCCCGTTTTTCACACACACACACCCTGCAGCCCGTTTTTCACACACACACACACACACACACCCACCCTGCAGCCCGTTTTTCACACACACACACCCCCTGCAGCCCGTTTTTCTCACTCACACACACACACACCTTGGTGCTGCCTGGTGGCTCTGTAGTTGCAACCGGGCAGGCTGCAGCCCCATTGGGTGGGAGTGGTCACGTGACCGCTCCTCCGCTTCCCCTCGGACGTTTTTTTTTTTTTTTTTTTAATGAACTAGCAGCCCTTGTTTCCCGCTGCTGGCGGCCCTGATCGCGGCGCCCCTCTAGCCAAGCCGCGGCGCTGCGCACACTTTGGGAAACACTGGAGTAACCACTTAAAGCTGCAGTTCAGGCTCCCGTTTTTTTTTATTTTTTTTTTTAACTTCAATAGTTTCATGTGGGCAATCTCTACTTACCTAAAAAAAACTGCATAGCTGCCGGTCAATTCGTTCTCCGCCTATTGATCGGCAAAGTTTGGCGATATCTTTAAAGCATGCTTGTTAAAATAGAATACAAGAAAATTGGTCTTTCAAAGTTGTTTTTTTAAAAACAAAAAATGCTAAAAGTATTTTTTCTTACTACAGAACTGATTTATTAAAAAAAACACACATGCAGGATATTGCATGAACTGCAGCTTTAAAGAGTGTGTGAAGCTGATCACAATATATATATCATAGAACACTGATTATAGAGAACAACCTTTATGTTGAGTAGTACTCACGGCATATGATTCTGGACTCCTTTTGGCGTGCTTCCAGCAATGAAATAGCAACTTTGTCAAAGAAGCCTAACTCTTTGACAAAGCGCCTCACAAGCACGAAACGCGTCAGCGTTACCTGTTGCCCACCTATCCCTGATGTCACCTTTGTTAATAAATTAGTTTTAAACGTTTTTGATGTGCTGAGCTCAATTTTTACTGTCCTTGTTGCTGTGCACTGCTGACCCTATCCTGGGACTACAAAACAACTGTAATACCATCCTGTCACTAGTTTCCAATATCTGGGCATATGGTTTGACTCCCATTTAACATTTGGGTTGCACATTGATACCCTGACATCCAAAACCTATGTCAAACTAGATGTACTTTATAGGAACAAATCCGCCATAAGTCTACTGGTCAGAAAGTGCATCACACTGCAGATGCTAGTGCTAATTATAGACTATGGGGACATAGTATATTGCACAGCACCCCAAATTCACCTTGGCAAACTAGACACCCTCTACAATTGAATATGCCGCTTTGTCCTCCAATGTAACTACAACACACATCACTGCAAAATGCTCAAAGAACTAGATTGGCCATCACTTGAGTTTAGGCGCAAAGTTCATCTTTCCTGTCTTGCCTTCAAATACTTCTTGGGCAAGCTACCCCCGTATCGGAACAAGCTCCTCACCCCTACTACATATGCAGCCTTTATCACCCGAGATCTGACTCCACGGGACTTTTCTCAGTCCCATGGTTCAACAAAGTATCCGCCCGCTCCGCCTTCTCTTACCGTGCACCCCACAACTGGAACAATATACCCGAGATTCTCAAAGCCACCAACAGTCTAAGTTCTTTCAAAACTAAAGCTGTCTCACATTTTAATGTGGTCTGTAACTGTTACATACCCCTATAACTTATTTTATCTTTAACTGTTCATGCAATGTCCTTATTGATAATGTATAACCCTATTCACCTAATGTAACCATGTACCTGTCATCATAACTCTGTTCCCAGGACATACTTGAAAACGAGACCTAACTATCAATGTATTACTTCCTGGTAAAACATTTTATAAATAAAATAAATAAAAATGTTACTAATGTTCTTCATATTACTGTATTTGTATTGTAAGTTGAAAGGCCTGGTGGGACGCACTCGCAGTTTAATCACCGAGACTCATGAGACCTATAAACTCAACTACGAATTCTGTTTTTGACCACTTATTAGTATTTCTCTGGAGTGGTAAAACTGAAGGATTCCACCTTAAAAGATGTGATGGGGAAAGTAAGGACAATTCATAAAATAAAATATATTGTTAAATAACAACCAGGGCTGTGCAGATCAGTTCTACCCTTCCTTTCCTGTCACACCCTTGGGTGTCCCCTCAGAAAAGGAGTGATTTTGCAAAAAGGATCTATGCAAGTCTTAAGACGTGCACACAGGAGGCATCTCCCGCTCCCATCCTGAGCAGGCGCAGTGTATGGGTACCTGTGTGCTGGGTCCTGAGAGAGCAGAGCTGCTGGGTATTGCCGGAGATTTACTTCCTATGTCCTGCAGGCTAAAACTTAACCCATGCAGGAGGCTGCTGGCTGTGGCTCCGGAGGCTGAACCTGTAAAATAACAAATGCATGCACCAGGAAAGCAATGAGAGAGATATAGCGTGCACACACCGTGTGTATAAGTCACTCATGTACACATTACAGGAAGGACACACGAGGCTTCGATTGAAATGTATGCTTTGCTACGACACTATGGGCCAGATTTACTAATTAGTACTAGGCCACAAAACATCTAATGGCTGATTCAAGTGAACAGGCAATCAGATGCCTTACAGATTAGCACTGGTTTAAGTGTGGCTCTGCGTATGTGTGTAGACAGACAGGGCTCAAAGTGCTGTGTCTAGCCCAAAAATATGTTGAGTTAATGGACACCTTTCAGTGTGTTAGATATAGAAGCAGATCTTGCTCCTAACCCAGAGCACTGGTCATACCTGGCAGTGCACTGCCCGGCTGGCTTTGTACACAGGGTGCTGTGCTTGGCACCAGCCGGCCCTGAATGGAATGAAACGCGCTGGGGGCGGAAGTGCCGGTGATCAGGGAGGAGGGAGCGGGGCTGAGAGGGGCAACTTCAAGGCTCGGCCTGCGGAGCAACAAAAACATTATCAGCAGGAGGAAAAGAATACGGTGGATCTATCGCAGTGTTTATCCATCAGTGGTAATCTTACTGTGTTTGAAGTGGGTAAACCTAGTTAAAATCCCAGTAGCTGCTTTCCTTGCGACCTTGGTTAAGTCACTTAATCACCCGGTGTCTCAAGCACCAAAATTAGATTGTAAACTCTTACAATTTGGCAATTTGGCAACTCCTGTGCCTGCAATCTTCTATGTACAATGCTGCGTACATTGTCAGCGATATATATATATATATATATATATATATATATATATATATATATATATAAATAAATATATATATATATATATATATATATATATATATATATATATATATATATATAGATAAGATATATATGCGGGAAAAATACAAATTGTTCCTACAAAACGGAGAGGAGCTACCTAATTATTGCTACATTTACAGTGTTATCCCAATGACTGTTGGTAAATATAAATTCTTCTATTATTTTAAAAATGTGTTCGCCCGCAGGGCAGTCAGACTACGCCAGTTTTTAGGTCGGCAAAATATTGTGTTACGCGATTGAGTGAAGAGGGGAATATAATACATCAGAGCTTTCCGGGATGTGTCTGCAAGAAAGTCTGGAAATCTTATGTACCCACTATGTGTGTTGAAAACCCTTCATCACAACCTTCAACAGGGTGTACTATGTAAGGCCTGTAATCTAGGATGTGCGCTACCGTGCGCGCCCGCGTCAATTGTAATTGCCTGTGTTAAACAGACGTTTCTATACTAGGGAGGCGCGCACGGCCGTGAGCGGTGGCGCGGGAGACCAGAGTATTTTCGCGCTGCTGCCGCGCCGCACCCCAACAACTAAACGCCCACGCTACCTGCACGCGCAACGCCGGGCGCACACCCGCGCACCACCTACTGTATAACAAGCCTAAGGTGCTAATACAAAGAGACAGCAATGCGAGCCTACTGGCAGCAAAGGGGTTAACAAGATAAGAACAGATGCAGCACTTACTTGGGAGCAGTAAGTAGCCCTGTCAGCTCCTTGCTGCTCACTGCAGACTGACCGACCGTTACAGACAGAGGTTTTACAGCTGCACAAAACACAAGGTAGGGTCATCAGCGACAGAAAACCACAGACACACACTGAAAGCTACTTCTGTATCCTGCAACCCACAGTCTACACACATTTTCACAATATATACTGCCACTGCATTTCATTTAGCAAACTTATAATTTCCCTAAATCTATCTTACACATGTCCTCAAACCTGCTTCACTGACCCCATTGTCACGTCATAAGGTGGTCGAAGCAGCAATCAAGCCAAAAAAGATTTGAATACATTATTTCTGAATACAGTGTGATTCACAGAACACCTCCCCACCAATTACCTGAGGAGGGATCTCAGATACCTGTATTCTGAGTCATTACTCGGCTCGTTAATTACCCCACGGGAGCTATTGCGACTGCATTGCATGCTTGTAAGTTCATTAAAATAGAAAACAAAGACTTCTATGAATGGGACTGCATTTTTATAGAAGGTGGTGGTTGAAACCTGCTTTCTGCAATGTGTACACTTTCAATTTACAATATTTCTGTAATTTGAGGCTGGGTCGTGGACAAGAAAGGAGGGGTCTATGAGACAGTATCCCTTATGAGGTCCTGCTCCTTTAACCCCTTCACTCCCAGGAGGGGTTAGTTCAATAGCAGCCCAGTCTGCATCAGGCTTATCGGATGCTTTCTGATTGGAAAGACTTGGCTGTACGCATCAATATAAATCATGACCTCTGACCTTCCTGCGGGCCGGAGATGCCCCCTCCCGCTGCCTCCCCGTGAGACACGATGGTCACTTTGATTTTGGCACATTTGGAGGGTTTGCCGTCTGGGTTACTGCTGGGGCTGGCGGGCCTTTTCAGCTGCCCTCTGCCGTCCTTCTCACCAGCCTCTGAAGGTTCGGTCGACACTGGCACTGCACACAGACAGGGAGAATGTTAAGAAGTCAAACTGCAGCTGCATTGCAGAGCTCAATATGCAGTGGTTACGAAGAGAGGATAGACTCTCCGCACTTGGACACAAGGGTAATTACATAAATCACAAGTATTCTAAGCACAATGTGAGCAAAGGTTCCTGGCTGCAAAACGGGTGCAATAAAACAGTTAAAATTACATTAACATTGCGTTTCATAAAAAGCTGGCTTTGTGTTTTACAACTGGGAAACTTGACCAATAATGATCAGTGTATATTCCTGGCACAGAGACTAAAAGAACAACGTACAGATGTTACTTTTAAACAATTTAAAGGATTTCATCTTGCTTCAATTCTACACTTCCCAGATCAGGACGATGCCAAAGAGGAACAGACACTCAAAGCAGCAGTCGACATCGATTACCATTTTTAGCTATTTTTTTACTTTAAGGAACTTTCCTGTCCTTTCCAACGTGGTTCATACATTTTTAAATCTGATATTTTGTTCAGGAGGTATACGCGTTTTAAATTGTAAGTGTCTGGGAGGTTCAAATGGAGCTCTCCCCGGACACCATGCAGTCTAAAGATTAACATGGTAAAGCTAGAGATCATGCTGGGCACACTCAGTGGGCAAGATACTAACATTATGGGAGTTAAACCCACATAGGCTTCTGGGGTGAATTACTGCTTTAAGGTAGCTGGAGACATACTCACCAAAAACACAGGAAGGGGACCCAGAAGGGAGAGGCTTTCTCACCAGCATGTTTTGTTTCAGGAAAGCAGCAAATTGAGCTGAAAACATTAAATGGCACAAATATCAAATGTAGAGCAGTATTTAAAAGACTTCATCAAATGTAACAACCCTAAAGGAAATACCAAGAGACTCTTCTATAAACTCCAATGGCAATATCTCAAACATAATTTCACAGAGAGCATGTCCAATGACCCTCCTGCAATCTACAGCGTGAGACACATACCAAACTCCAGAAACTACTTGTTTTCAAGGTTCTGTGAAAGAGGATTAGTATCCTGACATCTGGGACAGCATTGGATTAACATCCTATTCAAACGCAAGCATCACACAGTGTGTGTACTTCATATACAAAGTTTATATTTATATTTTTTTATATAGTTAGGCAGAAACCGAGGGAATCAGCTGACCCACGACCTAGCGCACCCGTACACGCACATGAGTGCATGTACACAAACACACTTTTTTTTCCACCTAGGACCTTAACCCCTAACTCTAATATTCCTAACTGTAAACACTAAACGCCCCAAACCTAACCTTAACCCCAAACCCTAAAATTCCTATCCTTAACACCTAAACCCTACCAAAATAAACCGTATAAAGCCTAAACCCTGGGGCAAAATGACTGGCTGTGAAGTCAAATGGCCACGACGAATTGTTCCATTTCTCTGTATCAATATCCAGCATCCAGAGTCAACACTACTGCAAACCTGGAGACCCCCAACTTAACCAACATGACCGCGATTTGTACCCAAGACAAGTGTCACCCACTTTGAAGCAGTTACACATTCTTCTATGGATGCTGCTTTAGTCAGGATGATTTCCTGCCGTATCCGCACCATGAGGATTCTTACCTTGTGCCTGTTTGTGGGTCACTGTTGCTCCTGGTCTCAGTATTTGGGTCTTCAGGGCCTGGGGCACAACAGTCGGTCCTGGTTTCTGGGCAGGGAAGGCTGTGGTTAATTTAGTCTTGGGGCTGGAGGCCGGGCTACTGGACACGCTGGACATATCCTTAAAAAGACAGTGAAGAAGTCCAGCGTCTTCTTCATATGGCAGCCCCAGCCACCTGTGTGTTAAAGGTGCAACCCTTCATCTCATTTGTTACTAGCATATTGTCATAAAGTAGTCCCAGGGTTGTCAAAATCCCAAACTATCTTTTGATCTATACCAGTCCAAAGGCACTGGTAACCTGGGATAGAACATGATGTCCGTCGGCATCTTTACTCATTTTAGGTTGGAATACACCGGATATTCAAAACAGCCCCAAGGTGTCTGAAACTGAAAGTATTGTAGCTACCATAATTTTATATTGAAGGATCAAGTTTTGTCTGAAATAAATTCATCTTAAAAAGAAAGCATAGATTTATCGGTGTGGTCAGCTTTATCAAAATGTAAACTATGTTGCATAAAGAGATAGAGCTGATTGTACAGTGAAAGGGGAAATTCCCTCTAATGTACAATTTTCACTTCGTGTTAAAATTAATCAGTTTCAATTTTCTTGAGGTCTGCTTAATTGGAGAGCAAACTAGTAATTGTTTTTCTTTGCCAATTATCTCTTCGAGACTAATTATGCTGCCATCTTTAGTCAAACACAACTTAAGAGAGAAAAAGAGATACGCAAGTGTCATCGCAAAACAGATTAAGCGAAGATTGTATAAATACTCCAAAGCATTTCACTACTATGGAGACGAAGTAAAATAATGATTTTAGTTAAAGTTGAAAAAAATACTAATACTTGTTTGATTTGTATTAAAATGGTATAAATCAAGTACATTTAACCTACAGAAAATGCAACTGCAATGCGGTCACTTTGGTACTAGGAGGGATGGTTACTTTAACCTCTGCCCTCTTCTCACCTCGGAGCCGGAAGGAGAAGCGGGGAAGCGGGCACCAGGCGAGGCTGGTCTGCTGCTCCTCTCCGACAGGTCCAGTGACATGTCTCTCCGCAGGAAATCACGAGGCTTCTTCTTCTTCTCAGCATCAAGGTCTCGAGGGTCGGAGCCAGCGTGGCCCTCGGCTCGTGTTAGGACCCCCGTCAAAAAGTCGGCGATCTCATCCTGGAGGGCGGGGGGGGGGAAGCACAAGATGGTTACTGCGAAATTATCAACTTATTGGACGAAAATCCATTTGTTTTATACAATAATCCTAGTAGAGGAAGCCAGGACAATAATTACGTCTGCTTCAGGAATAGCTCAGTGGTAATGTAACTGCATCTGAACTGGGAAACAATTCAAATACCTGTGTCAGCTTTCCTTGTGACCCTGGCCATGTCACCATCTCCCTGGGCCTCAGGCAATGTTAAATTGTAAGCAGTTTGGGGCAAGGCCTCATTGTGCCTGAAAAATTCTATGTAAAGCAATTTCTATACTTTCGGCGTTATGTAAGCAAAATCTAATATTAATAATAATTGGAATGGAGTGTTATTGGTAAATGCACTATCCCTGAAATAGGAGCTTAATTTACTTCCCAGTGTTAACGCACATGTGACCATGTCTCTGTGCCTCAATGATCAAACATTAGGCTGGGATATGCTGTACTTGCACATTCTTTGTACAGCGCTACTTACACTATATGTGCTATAGAAGTATGAATGAAGTTTGAGCAGAGTTTAGTACGTACTGATTAGGTACTGATCACCAGATCCTCTATCCCCTTACCTGGATGCATCGGTCCACCATGCTTTGAGTCAGGCCCTCAGACTGCTTCTTAGCTTTGCTAATCCTGGGATGATAAGAGCAGAGGTAGCGATATACTCACGGTTAACAGATAGAAGCCACTGTGTGGGCGCAAAACCACTGGTCCTGCAAGACCTCCTCATTGTGGCTGTATATATTGATGTTCGTGGGGTCTAACATATCTGGTGAGGTGACATCTTTTATACTTGTGTCATGCATTTTTAAGATAAATTTTTACTTTTGCATCAAACAAATTTATGTTTTTATTATAACACGAATGGTCCAGGCTTTACTTTGTGTTGGAAAATTTCTTGCTGTGATACCGGACAGAGGGGGCCTATTCTGAGTAATAGCTCAGCAATTAAGACCCAGTGGAAACTACCAGTATGTTGGAGTATTATTTTCCCCATGATTATAGATTATAATAAATTGTGTGTGTGGTTCCTTTTCTGCATTATATAACGTTGTAAATACATTGCAGATGCTCAGATTCTGCAAAGGTGCACACTAAGGAATGTACTTATCAAGGTCCCCTGGCTTCAAAACTAGGGCAAAAAAAAAAGGGCTGCGTGTTGGTCATACATAAGGAATCCCATTAAAAGCAATGACATTTGATAAATCTGGTGCAAAATGTTTGCACCAATTTTGCTTTAGTTTGAAACCCAGGAGACTTTTATACATAGATCCCCGAAACTGTCACCTTTAGCTCACAGATTTAATTTTGTAATAAGGATTTTCGAAAAGCTTCAACCTCTTGCAGCTTGTTCAGCCATGCTTGTGGTTAAACCTTTTGCAGCAATGCGTTGCAGAGCCCTCTGGATGCAAATGGTTTAAAAAAAAAAAAAAAAAGTAGTGAACCTGAAAACCAGGAGCAGCTATTACACCTCATCGCCTTGAGCTTGCTACAAAAAGTAGCCAGAGAAAAATAGAGGATTTTAACCTCTAGCAATGCTAGCCAGGAAATGCCCATGTGTTAAATATGCAATTTAGAGCATTTTAATCTTCATTATCTTTCCAAACAAAACAGCTAGTTAAACCCAGAACTCCAAAATCCACAAAGTCTGTGATAGATATGTACCATTGTGAAGGTCCCTTGAATGCCACTATCTGCAGACTCCAAATAGCCTATAATAAATATATCGTATATGGGTGTCAAATGGCTGTATAGGAACTTGATTGTAATAAAAGTCACATTGATTTGAGCAACATGTAATAATAAAGTTACTCACTGATGACCATATGGAGATCCGGGTGCTGTCGGCGTGCTCCTACCAGAGGATTTCAGCATACAAAGAGTCGTGAGAGGCGGTGCAGCTGCCTTGGAAAAAACTTATGACCAGTACTGCAAAAAGTCTAGGTACAAAAATGTATTGAAGGCACATATAAAAACAGTAAGAGAGCACTCTTACGCGTTTCGCATGGTCGCCCACGCTTTATCAAGCTTGATAAAGCGTGGGCGACCATGCAAAACGCGTAAGAGTGCTCCCTTACTGTTTTTAAATGTGCCTTCAATACATTTTTGTACCTAGACTTTTTGCAGTACTGGTCATATGTTTTTTCCAAGGCAGCTGCACCGCCTCTCACGACTCTTTGTATACAAAAAGTAGCCAGCAAGGAACGCAACGCAGACAGGTTTCTGCTTACAGGGTCTCGGGACGTATCAAGCTTCTAAACACAATGTTGTCTTAATACAGGGCTACTGATGTACAGTATGCATATTTTTATCGCGCCAAAAAGGTTGTTTCATGCGCCAATGTTTCATTGATGGCGCATGATAACATCAATGAAACATTGGGTGAAAGGAGTGACTTCTCCGAAAGAGCTTACAATCTAATCGATTTGTTTGGCAGTAGAGGGGGTGCACGGATACTACAGATGACTATGGCGCTCCCTTGTGGGGGTACCTGAGATTATCGTCGGCCCCTCCTACAATCACCAGACTGTTGTCAGCTCGCAGCTTCTCCCGGAAATCCTCCATTGCCTCCGGGTGGCACTGCAGACCGTTCTGACCCACCACGAAAAGGACCGGCGTCTTCATGTCCAGTACAGGGTCGTCAACGTCCTGCGGGAGCCAGATTCAGGATAATAAGAACACCGGCCCAATGAAAGGAGGGTGCCGAAAAAAAGGAATTCACGCCTTTTAATGGAACTAGTGTTTAAAGATCGCGCTGTATGGGATCAATGGGAGTGTATGTGCAATTTAATGAACATTCCAGAGAGCAGAGGTACAAGACATCAGGAGCAACACTTTTAAACGGCTACCACAAACAAGAAAATCTAGTTTTGAATCGATTGATGCTTAAAAGAAAAAAAGAAGTGCATCCGCCCCTTGCACATTTATTTTTTTGAAGGCTTCTTCACTAATCTGAACAGCGAGATTTCGGTTTCCACCTGCTCACTGTTTTTCTTTACTGTATTTTATTTCTAACAAGAGCATAATATCGCAAATAACTTGGCTGCTAGGCCCCTCCCATTTTTTGCCATCACTGGACTTCAAAGAACCATATCAGAGAAGCTCAGCATAAGACTATGATATTTGAGTTCAGCCTGGAAACTACGCTGTGCGGTCGGATAGGGAGGAGCAAGTCTGAATAAACAGCAGAGCTTACCATGTGAACACTACTGCAGGCAGGTTTTTTAATTTTTTTTATTTAACAAAGGTAAATAAAATCAAAAACAAGGAAAAGTCAAATAATGGTGTCAATTTGCTTTAAAGTGTATTACATTGAGCTTTTTTGGGGGGGGGAGGGGCGATGAACAGCACCTTTAATGATTATTTAGTGGATTTGTACATATCAATGACTCGATGATAGATAACTCACCCCTCGGGGTCCGTCCATCGTGAGCAGGGGGAATCCTAAACACACAATGGCTGTTACATATTCCATCAGGGACACCTGTGCGTGAAGTCGGTAAAACAACACAAATTTAGTGACCAGCATGTCCCAATCTTGATATCCAGTCCCGCAATTTATTTTAACATCCGGTCACAAGACCCCCAAACCCCTATACTAACGTCCCAAAACTCTACCCCATAAATTCCCAGACGTCCAGCTCATTTCTAAAAGGTTCTTGTTTGAACTGAAAAATTCCCATAAAAATCTACAAAACTTTATTAACTGCATGCTTTAGCCTGCAATTAATTATTGTGTTACATCTGGAGTCTTCAGAACTGCCAAAAAACGCTAAAAGCAGCCCTGTAATAGGCCCTGGGAGATAAGAGGGGGAAATGGCGATGTGAGATGAACACATTAGATGGCCCACAGCCAGAGATAGGTACTGAGATGTACAGCAAAAACAACTAGAAACAAACAAAGTTCAGGTGAACAAGGGGTTGATTTGGAAAGAGACGAATATAACTTACAGTTTGAGTGAGAAACAACTATGCTTCTCATCAGAATAGCCAGAACTCTCACATATTGAATGCATCTTATAGTCTTATAGTATACTGTATACTTGTACTAGTGCATTGTATTCTGTATAACCAATACAATGAGCATGCCTTTCTTGTGACAAAGGGTTTTTGTATCCTTTTAAAGCTGCAGTTCAAGCTGCCGTTTAAAAAAAATAAAAAATAAAAATAAAATATATATATATATATATATATATATATATATATTCCCCCCCCGCCCCCCCATTCAATATGTGCATCAATACAATCTGCACACTGACAAGTGATTAGCTAATCTGCAGATCGATCCATTCTCCTGTAATCGATCACTTGCTCCGGGTTATTTAATTCAGTTCTTGCACAGCATTTTAGGCAATGTAGTTCCTGGAATATGATTGACTGGGTAGTTACTAGATACAATTGGTGCCACTGCTATAGAGAGGGCAGGGCTCAAGAGCCTGAGCCTATCAGAAGGGGAAGGGGACTGTCACTTTAGAAATGCTTCCTACATTAGAAACATTACAAATGTCTTTAAAACATATATATTTTTTTTAATGCTACAAGTATTTTCTCAAAGTACAGAACTGATTTAAAAAAAATAAAAATAAAAAACATGTAGGATATTGCTTGAACTGCTGCTTTAAATGAAGAAGCATGCTTCCTTTAGTTCTCATTCTTGTTCCCATACAAAACATGTTGCATTTTATTTTCTTTCACCGGCTTTATTATGAAACTCTGTTTTACAAAGTTCGAGTTTATATTTAACATCCCCCTTCTGTCCCATCATCCCCTCTTCAAACCTTTTCACCTCCCCAGGCACTTACGTGACAGGAAACCAGCGATCCTGTGTTCCAGCCGATTAAAATGACAGGTCTGCGAGGGAAGTGATTGTGAATCTGAGGAAAGAGACCACCGCGTTACTGGGTTAGGAAAAAAGTATCAACTTAACAAGAGAGCCAGAGAAACGAGGTAGCAGCTGAGACCTGCAGCACAGTGCTCACAAGAACCGCCTGTCCTCTACCGCACTGACAGCCTTTCTGGATATTAAATACCTCAAGCACTTTCCCTCGTAGCCCACCGATCATGTGTTCCAGGCACTGCAGTGCGCCAACCCCGCTGCCGCTGTTCACCAGGTGTGCACCCACCGGAATGACCTGCAGAGTAGAGGGAGTAGGCATAGGTAAGAGGATAGACTTCTTTACGGGTAAAAGCATCACAGAGCAAGTACACCAATGTATACGTGTATACATATAATCAAAGGAAAAAAAGGAAAAAGAATCCCAAACAAGGACCCAGGTTACCACAAAATACTAATTAATTTATTATAATATTTTAAGACCACGGCCTAAAAACACAGGACTCCTGACGTGCTCCTATATAAGGTCAAAATAGAAGAACCGAGAAATGTGTCCCTAGACATGTGAACAGTCTCTATGTACAAGGATGTACACTGATCGTCCTTGCTGGATCCCTCTTCCTTTTCTCTGCCTATGAAGGACTTTACTTATTGGTCTGAAGGACCCGCCTAGATGTGACCATCTGATTGACTGCCGGGAACTTTGCGGAGTATACCAATTCTGTTTTATTCCATTACACACACACACACTTTACATACAGGTATACATACACTTTACATACAGGTATAAATACATACACACACTGTCTTTCCTGCGCTGGTCCCCATGGTGGACATATGCAGGTAGCATTTTTCAAGCACTGAATGAACATGAACATATACATACACACACTACCCCCTCCCCTCCCACCACAACTCCTGCTGTGCACTGATCTATTTATACCTTAGCCAAGCAGGAGAGCTGTGATTGCCAGAACCGGTGCCGCCGTGAAGTGGGGAACACCGAGCTGGAGGGTCCGGAAGGAGCAATGAGGATGAGAGGAGAGCCAGGAAGTTTACTCTGAAACAAGGGAGTGAAATATAGGTGTGTGTACCAGGCAGCTTCCCTAGAACAAGAGGCAGACAGACGGAGGTCTGTGCACAGTGAGATGTGCACTTTGGGTACCTTGCATAGTGCACGTACCGGCTTGTTATGAGACAAGACTCCTATGGCTGGGTCCCACGGCCTCTTCAGGAGCAGAGACAGCGCTTCTGCTCCTGCTCCTCCTGCCCTCACAGTGGAGGTCAGCAGCATGCGGTCAATGAGAGATGGGATCTGACGGGAGGCAGAGTGTAAGGAGAGGCAGCTCTGCAGAGACGCCTCCATCCGTATGATCCTGCTCTGCTCTACGCATTTACACCAACATGCAAATCTCACATCTCCACACAGCGGAGGATACCCTACTGTGCACAAACGCGTCTCTGTAATCCCTCACACCTCCGAACCAAAACACAAAGCTCACAAATGTACGCAAATCTATTATTTTTCACACCTTCACATTTTGTAGTGACACTCGCCCTCTTCCTAAAACACATAATTCTCCTTGCTTACACACTCCACCTGGAGCCCTTTATAGCAACAAGTAATACTCTGTGAAGCCCCACACTCCTCTCCAAGTAAACCAGTTTCACTTACACACAAAACCATGCAAACTTCCTTTATACACACACAGGACAGCCTTAGGATGTCCCTGATCACGCAGACCGTTACCTTTCCCTTCAGTGTCTGCAGAGCGTCCAGATACGCAGCGAGCAGGGGCAGACTCAGAGTTTCCACCAGCGTACTGTGCAGCCACTGAACCAGCTTTGTCTCCCAGCCCACAGAGGCCAGAGCTTGACGCATGCGCTGGGCGCACTTATCCACCGCGACCCTCCGCAGCACCGGCTCATTCGTGGCCTGGAGAGAGATACATCAATGTGAATTGCGCAGCAGGTGGGAATTTACATTACCAATACCACCCCCTCCTCTTACAAGCAGTTTGAACAGGTTTGTGCCAACCATCAATATCAATATAAATATAGCTTGTCTTATAAAGGAGTGTGACCTATGGATGAACAGGTATCCAAAACTCAAAATTATCCTCCACACAAGATGGGCGTAAGGAGTATGCATCAAAATATAAATGCCCCCATGAATAACTTTCCAAAAATATACCATTAGCTACATTCGTAGAGGGTATAAACGCGTGTAGATCTAGACCCTTTCAAATATACCTTCAGTATATAACACTGTCTTGTGAAACTCGTATAAATGACGGAGTCATTACATCTTATGTCAGTGAGAGAATTTAATGCAGAAAGGCCCATATATGACTGAAATGGTGTTCTGTGTAAGGCCGCGTGTATAGTGCCCGAGACGGGCGACGCGACGGGTGATGTCACCCGTCGCCGCTAGCGAAAGTTATATTTCGCTTTGCGGCGGCGTCGCGGGCTTACTGGCATTTGATTGGTTCAGGAACTGTCATATGAGGCGACAGCCCTTGAAAAATCAAATATTGCCAGCTTCCAAAATCCGCGACGCCGTTCCGTCGCATTGTCACCGTCGCGCTTACTATAAGCGCACGCGACTGCAATGCATTTGTTTTTGGGTGACGTTGGCACTATATGCACGGCTTATATTATAATTATACTGTTCCAATAAAACACGAGAATGGTTTTATATGGATCATTAGGTAATAAAGGGAGAAACATACAATTTATCTGTAAAGAAACATCCACTGGTGCGGTTTTATTAATCTTTTTCCACCACAATACACTATATGCCCTCTGCCCCTCCTCAGTGAAAGACACAGAGCGCACTCACGCCATCATTAGCCAGACGAGCGAGACGGTCCGACTGCAGAGTTTTGAGGATCTTGTTAAAGAGCTTTTTCTGAGCAGCGCTCCACCCAGATCTGTCGGATAAACCAGAGACACGCCAAGGACTGTGAGGGTTTTCATACAATTGCGGATTTGTTATATATGTGCATTTAGTCTGAGGTATAATAACTGAATAAGAAATAGATTCAACCTATTTCCAGCCATTGCCTCTCTAATAACACACACAACTGATAGCATGTTCATACTTGAAGGGCACACATGCTCACCTGTTCACATGTTCCTCCCAGTCGTCAGGTGGGGGAGGTGCTTCAGTGTCGGTGCGCACGAAGATCACGTGACGTTCACACTCGTTCATCACACTTCTTGCCTTCTGGTTGTCGTACAGCGGCAAGGGGGTTGGTGTGACCGTCTCAACGTCAATGGGGAGATCTGTCTCACTGAAATGATCGGAAGCAGAATGAGGCAATAATAATATTTTTTCTTAGATAGCGTTGATTGTATGCAGTTAAAGTGAATTTCCCAAGGTCACAAAGACCAGACACTGAGATTTGAACCAGGCTCCCCTGATTCAAAGTCAGTGCCATTGTTTTTAGAGCCAGAGCCTTTACTTAGTATTAAAGGAGAACGCAGTGCAATTGCTCCTGCACAATGTAGAGGAGCATAGTTAGGTACTGCAATGTATGCAAGCGGCGTGTGGCACTTACACTGTGCTCTTCTGCTGCCTTCGAGGGGTGATGAAGAGGGTGCGGGTGGGACGGGAATTGCTGGCATCGGGATGGGCACTCCAGGGCTTGGCATAGCTGTGATCCAGGAACACCAAGTCCAGCTCACGCTCATGCACAGACAGCTGGAATAGCAGAGAGGTGCCCATCCGGCGAGCGGACGACTGCAGGTCACGCTCACCCCCTCTGTGAGACATCCTGCACGCCTCCCCAGGGCATAGCCCAGGGGCAACGCAACACAGAAATCTGCAGGGGCACAAAGAGAGATTAGCATGTTGTGGGGCAGACATCCTGCAAGGGCACAGTGAGAAAGAAAATGCACGAGGGGGGAATAGAGAGGGACTACCATGATGGGGCGACAAAGCCTGTGGGGACAGAGAGACTGGCAAAAGAAGGGCAGACAGCCTCCTGTGGACAGCAACTTGCATGAGGGGGGCAAGAGACTTTTGGGCACAGTGAGAGATTGGCATGAGGGGAGCATACAGCATGACCGGGTAAAGAGAGAGACTGGTATGAGGTGGACACACAGCCGGCAGGGGCAGAGAGATTAGCATGAGGGGAGCACCAAGAGAGACTAACATGAGGGGGTCTGCTGAGGCACAGAGACTGGCATAAGGAGAGCACACAGCCTGAGGGGACAGAGAGACTGGCATGGGGGCACACAGCCCACAGGGAGAGACTAACATGAGGGGGGCACCAAGCCAGCGGGGGCAGAGAAAGTAACTGATATGAGGGGTCACAGCATGCAGAGACACTGGCATGAGAGTGGGGGTGGTGCACAGAGGCCTGCAGTAGTGTTTAAATTATCAGAGCTGCTGAGCACAGGATGTCGAACATATTTATAGTGTGTATGAAAATGAATGATTGTGTCAGCACGCTGCGCAACTATATTGTCATGATTTTAATTGCTATTATTGTATAGTTATTGTGTAATGCAATAATAGTATGGTCAGGCTGTTGTGTACTTATCACTGTCTAGTTGTGTTAGCGTGTTTTCCACCTGTGTACATATATTTGATGCTGTGTGTTAATTAATGTTGTCTAATTGTGTTATGTACTAATGTTATTAATGTATACGAATGAATTACTGTTGTGCAGTTCATATTACATAACATTTCATTAATTATTATCTAGTTGTAACAACAGTTATGTAGTTTGTATTATACAATAATAACTGCAATTGTGTAGTGGTGTTGTATTAGTATTTTTAACACGATCTCTATTGTATTGTACAATAACACACTGTTCTGTAGCTGTGTTGTTGTAGAACAGTAACATACTGATCTCTTATGTAGCTGTGTGCTATTGTACAGTAACGTGTGTGAGGTGAAAATCTCAACCCTTTAAAAAAAAAAACACACAAATGAGGACACGAGTCTTGCAAAAAAAAATTCAAATTGTATTTAAACGTGCATATACAAAAATGTTAGGCATACATAAGTTAAATTAATAAAATGACCTGATTATATATATATATATATATATAATGGGGGGAAAAACACTTGCATAGCAGACACACTCGCCCAGAGACTCCTTGTCAAGAGTCCACAGTAACCATGCTAATCTGTACCTTTTATAGGTGCATCTCCTCTCACTGCATGTGCTCCACTTGTTATTGTACAGCAACACACGGGTCTCTTTTGCATAGCTGTGTGTTATTGTACAGTAACACAGAAATCTGTTATGTAACTGGGTGTCATTATTGTACAGCAACACACTAGTCGTTATGTAGCTGTACTATTGTACAGTAACACACTGATCTCTGTCATGTAGTGTGTTATTGTACAGTCACAGTGTCATGTAGTGTGTTATTGTACAGTAACACACTGCTCTGTTATGTAGTTGTGTGTTATTATACAGTAACACACTGCTCTGTTATGTAGTTGTGTGTTATTGTACAGTAACACACTGGTCTCTGCTAGGTGTCGCTATAGTACAGTAACACACTGGTCTCTGTTGTGTAGCTGTGTATGGGCTGTTAATGCACATGGGTGCTCCGTCATTCTTCTCACCGATCCCCGCCGCTGCCGTCTGTTCGGCCTCTGTCTCTATTGTAGTTTCCTCACGCGAGCTCTGCGCAGCACGACAGCGTGGTGCGTGCGCGTACATGTGCGTCTGAAAGTGGGGCTCGCGCGCACTTCGGAAGGGAGTGAGGGTGGCGCGCACGGGGAGGGGAGTGAGGGCGGCGCGCACGGGGAGGGGAGTGAGGGCGGCGCGCACGGGGAGGGGAGTGAGGGCGGCGCGCACGGGGAGGGGAGTGAGGGCGGCGCGCACGGGGAGGGGAGTGAGGGCGGCGCGCACGGGGAGGGGAGTGAGGGCGGCGCGCAACGGGAGGGGAGTGAGGGCGGCGCGCAACGGGAGGGGAGTGAGGGCGGCGCGCAACGGGAGGGGAGTGAGGGCGGCGCGCAACGGGAGGGGAGTGAGGGCGGCGCGCAACGGGAGGGGAGTGAGGGCGGCGCGCAACGGGAGGGGAGTGAGGGCGGCGCGCAACGGGAGGGGAGTGAGGGCGGCGCGCAACGGGAGGGGAGTGAGGGCGGCGCGCAACGGGAGGGGAATGAGGGCGGCGCGCACGGGGAGGGGAATGAGGGCGGCGCGCACGGGGAGGGGAATGAGGGCGGCGCGCACTTGGCTAGAGATTTGATTCTTGTCACGTGTCCACAACTCCCATGCGTGCCGTGCGTCACGGAGGGGAGCAGGAGGCACATGACTAGAGACTCAACCTGTGAGAGAAGGGTCTGAATTGTAAAATTAAGAAGAGAGGCAGGGATAAACATTACACAAAATTATAAAAGTCTATATTGAAACCCCATATCAGCAGTAAGTCCTCTTTTAGCCCATTTGTTAATTTTAGATATCAGCTCCTCTCCCTCTAGCATCTTCACTCTTTTCACTGCTGAGGGGTACTTGGTCCTAAAATTCTCACTGCCCCTTTCAATCATTTATTGCCCCATCTGTTTATTTACCAATTTCTTCACTACATTACCTGCCTTAAATTATTTGGATTTTTACATCTGTGTCAAGATGATGGAATATTGGTAAATCAGTATTGCTGACCTGAGGAAGACAGGAGAACTTTAGAAAGCTTGTCTTATAATATCAATTGTAAAAGGTATCACCTAATACTGGAGCACATAAATAAAAGGGGATATATATATATATATATATACACACACACACACACTGTTCGCCAAACCTATACATTTGCACGCCCCGGGCGAGTGGATTTAACATCGTGGCGACCTCCTATTGGCCCAAACAGCACACGTGTGGTACTAGGTGGCGAGTAGATTTTTTTGTGATTTGTCGACCACTGTATATATATATATATATATATATATATATATCCCTTGTAGCCCCCCTAAGGCCTCGGGCATGGTGCCTCGGGCCGCGCCGATCAGCGCTCCTGCTCTGCTTCGCCTGCTCAAACTGGAGCTTTTTTGTTTCCTGGCAGGCGAGGCAGTGAGCGCGCTTTGGGGGCAGAGCGGAGGCGTGTCGGGAGCGGGAGGCGGGGCTAGTCCCTCGCTCCCATTGGATGTGAGCGGTCACGTGACCGCTCCTCCGCTTCCCTGAGCAGCAAATTTTAAATTTGCTTGTCTGCTCAAAATTTCTCAGCCTACGCACGCATGCGGAAGCAGCTGCTAAAGCCGCGCTGATGACAGATGCAGGGGGTAAGTGCATCTGCTCAGCACAGCCCTATCTACTATGTCCCAGGCCTAAGTGAGATTGGGGTCTGCGTCTCTTGCTACTCCATATTTGTGGTGGTGTGTACCTGTGTAGCAACAAGAAGCCTGCTTTGTGGCAACAAGAGGGCTGAGTGCTCTGCGGTGTTGTGGGGAGAACCGGACAGGATTTACAGGGTACCTTAGTCGTGGTTGCAGCGTCTCCAGTCAGCATGGGTTCTTTGGATGGAGGAGAGTCCATACTGACACCTTTCTTCGTTCTTAGACAGTGAATACAACAAAAGACAGGTGCCCAATGCTACATCCAATTAACAAAACATAAAGTAATAAGTATAAAGTTCAAGTTTAAATACTTCAATAACTTTATACTTATTACTTTATATGTTTTGTCAGTTGGATGTAGCATTGGGCACCCCTGTCTTTTGTTGTATACATTTGCCACGTCCAGTAGCACTCTTTTTGATATAAATATATATTCATGATGTGGTGGGTGTAGGAGTTTGAGCTAGCTCGGAATGTGTGTTAATGAATTTCTTAGACAGTTAAGAATGTTGAGAAAATTGGACATTAAAAGGGGGTCTGACGCAAAACAGCACTGAGCTCTAAGCAGCCATGTTATTTGACTATTATTGTCAGCCATGTTGTCTTGTCTGCTATAAGTCTTGTGTGTCATTCATTTTGTAAGCTGTTTTCTGTGGAATATGTGTGTTTGAACTGAACGTGTGAAGCAGAGACGCTCTCAGCAGATATCCTTGAATTCACAGCTGCAAAAGATAAGTGATGGGGATCAAAGAATAGTTTGAGAGAGAAAGGGAGTAGGCCAGAAAATAATGAGGGACCTCGTTATAGTTAGCGGGAATCGGAGATAAGCAAAACTTCACAAAGTGTAAATAAAGATATTCGGTAAGAGAAACAGCTAAGACAGCAATTACCATAATTAACCCCTTTGAAATAAATGTATAAACAATGAACCCCCAGATATGTAGAATTTGGTATAATGAGTTTAGCTGATTAACACATATTCATTTTGTTTTTTATTATACAATTATGTCATTTTTAGTGACGCACAAGTCAAGTCACAACCATAAAAGGGGCGTGCATTTTAGTTTTTAGGGTATAAATATATTGTATACCGTATTGCCTTTCAGAGATCTTTTGTTTTGAAACTCTCTGCTGTGTGCACCTGTTGCTAATAAATTCACGTGTCATTCTGTGATACAATTAACCCTCAGAGTTCTGTTTTTTATCAGGCCTTCGTCACAGTGAATCACACTGATGATGGTACAATGGTGTTTATTTTAGGTTCTGATCTTACAGCATTGCATAGCTTTCCTCTGCATGGTGCTCCTCCTGAGGCCTTCTAGTGAGACCCAGGGTAGCTGGTACTAATTGTTTTCTTCAGCTGCAAAAATTGGCAGTGGATATTCACAGTCGAGTGTAAATAGCCGCTTGGCTATTCCCACTTGAGTGCAAATAGCTGTGCTTGGCTATTCGCACTCGAGTGGAAGTAGCCAAGCGGATATTTACTCTCGTCTGTGAATAAAATTGAAAAAAAAAAAAACATCCCAGCCAAGAATCGAACCCTGGTTCACTCAACTCATGGGCAGCTGCACTACCAACTGAG
The DNA here is from genome assembly GCF_040206685.1 of Ascaphus truei. Classification (NCBI taxonomy): domain Eukaryota; kingdom Metazoa; phylum Chordata; class Amphibia; order Anura; family Ascaphidae; genus Ascaphus; species Ascaphus truei. The sequence goes on along the minus strand of NC_134487.1, from coordinate 241,221,160 downwards.
CTATAATACCTGCTGATACATCTTAGTTAATAAAGGCATTTAAGGTAGAAAGAGATGTGAAGGGGGGTAAAATGGAGAGATGTGAACGGCGGGGGGGGGGGGGGAAACAGAGTGGTGGGGGATAGGGGGGGGGAGAAAGAGAAGGGAGGGATGGGGGGGAGAGAAAGTAGGGAAGGGGGGAGAGAAATGAGGGAAGGGGGGGAGAGAGGAGGGAAGGGGGGGGGGGGAGAGGAGGTAAGGGGGAGGGAGAGAGAAGGGAAGGGGGGGAGAGAGGAGGGAAGGGGGGGGAGAGAGGAGGGAAGGGGGGGAGAGAGGAGGGAAGGGGGGGAGAGAGAGGAGGGAAAGGGGAGAGAGAAAGCAAGGGGGGAGGGGAGGGGGAGATAGAAAAGGGAGGGAGAGAGGAGGGAAGGGGGGGAGAGAGCGGGGGGAGGGAGGGAGGGAGAGGGAGAAAGCACGGGAGTCCCCTCTCTCTCCCCCCTTCTCTCCTGTCCCTTCTCTCCTGTCCCCTCTCTCCCCCTTCTCTCCTGTCCCCTCTCTCCCCCTTCTCTCCTGTCCCCTCTCTCCCACCTCCTCTCCCGTCTCTCCCACCTTCTCTCCCCTCCCTCCCCCCTTCTCTCCTCTCCCCTCCCTCCCCCCTTCTCTCCTGTCCCTTCTCTCCTGTCCCCTCTCTCCCCCCTTCTCTCCTGTCCCTCTCTCCCCTTTTCTCCTGCCCCTTCTCTTTCTCCCCCCCACCACTCCGTTTGCCCCTTCCACACCACCACTCAATTTGCCCCCCCTCTCCTTTCCCCTCTCTCCCCCTGTCCCCTCTCCCCATTCTCTCCTTTCCCCTCTCCCCCTTCTCTCCTTTCCCCTCTCTCCCCCCTTCTCTCCTGTCCCCTCTCCCCCTTCTCTCCTTTACCCTCTCTCCCCCCTTCTCTCATGTCCCCCCCTCTCTCCTGTCCCCTCTCCCCCCTTCTCTCCTTTCCCCTCTCTCCCCCCTTCTCTCCTGTCCCCTCTCTCCCCCCTTCTCTCCTGTCCCCTCTCTCCCCCCTTCTCTCCTGTCCCCTCTCTCCCCCTTCTCTCCTGTCCCCTCTCTCCCCCCTTCTCTCATGTCCCCTCTCTCTCCCCCCTTCTCTCCTGTCCCCTCTCTCCCCCCTTCTCTCCTGTCTCCCCCCCATCCCCCACCACTCCGTTTGCCCCTTCCACACCACCACTCCGTTTGCACTCGAGTGGGAATAGCCAAGCGGCTATTTACACTCGACTGTGAATATCCACTGCCGCAAAAATTGTTCAGCTTGTGGTTACAGTTCTAACTCAATAGACACTTTTAAATCTAATGTAACTAATAAAGATTACAAAATAGATAGACACATCTATTGTCGTTCAAAATATGTGGTGTACCTGTGGCCTACAATATGTGGGGAAGACCACTCGTCCACTACGAATTTTAGAACACGATAACAACATTAAACGTAAAGTGGTAACACATAGTGTACCAAAACCCTTTGTCACTTCTCATAATGCGGACCCCAAAGATCTGCATAATAAAGGAATAGAACAGGTCATGCCCCATTGGAGAGGGGAGATAGAAATGAGGATCTCACTAAAAGAGAATCCTTCTGGCTTTTTCAGTTGAAAACTCTGTCCCCGCCGGTCCCAATGTAGACTTTGACTTGAATGTATTTCTTTAATCAATATACCGGTATATGAAGTTTTCTAACACACACAGACTACCGCATGCACATGCAGGAGTGGGAGCGCGGTGTTGGGACCCTTCCTCTACCTCTCTATACCGGGACTCAGCTGGAGGCTTTTCACCCCTTACTTTGTGGTGATGTACAGTATTTGGGACTGTAATTAACCTTATGGATTTTGCTACCACACTTTCTTGTGTCTGGACGCTTTGATTCAGCAGTAACAATGTGCCTTTGTATGTTGCAATGCATCAACTTGTTATTTTCTCATGCATTGCTCTGACTGTAGTGTATTCTTGCCTGTCCTATACCACTGTGTAACTTAGGCATGTATGTGCATCCAGTGTATGTTTGGCCCACTTACCTGTTTGCTTCATTCACTTTTGCCAGCTTTTTTTCATCATGAGCTGGCTTCTGTGTCATTTATTTTGACTGCTCATTGCTATAGTTCCAGACCTTGCATTTTCTTTTTCCAGTTGTGTTTTTTCTATCCCGTGCCTCCATACTTGCTGTGTGTGTCCCTTGTTAGGTAGTGGTTTTGGCCCCTTCCCCATTTTATCTTTTTCTCCCCTGTTTTTACTTTGTAATAAAATCGTTTATTTTCTTGATACACTCGAGTGCTCCTTTAACCCTTTGCGGTCCAATTAATTTTCACTAAGTGCGCCAGCAGGTCTAATTTAATTTTCGAGGGAAAAAACCACATACAGCTTCTTTTTTTTTTACACACTAACAGCACGCGCACACTCAGCGCACACTCACTGCACACACTCACAGCACACTCTCAGCACACTGCACACACTCTCAGCACACTGCACACACTCTCAGCACACTGCACACACTCTCAGCACACTGCACACACTCTCAGCACACTGCACACACTCAGCACACTGCACACACTATCAGCACACTGCACACACTATCAGCACACTGCACACACTCTCAGCACACTGCACACACTCTCAGCACACTGCACACACTCTCAGCACACTGCACACACTCTCAGCACACTGCGCACACTGCACACACTCACAGCACACTGCACACACTCACAGCACACTGCACACACTCACAGCACACTGCACACACTCACAGCACACTGCACACACTCACAGCACACTGCACACACTCACAGCACACTGCACACACTCACAGCACACTGCACACACTCACAGCACACTGCACACACTCACAGCAAACTCACTGCACACTGCACACTCTCACAACACACACTCACAGCACACTGCACACACTCACAGCACACTGCACACACTCACTGCACACTGCACACACTCACTGCACACTGCACACACTCACAGCACACTGCGCACACACAGCACACTGCACACACTCACAACACACTGCACAGCACACTGCAAAACACACTGCACAGCACACTGCACACACTCACAGCACACTGCACACACTCACAGCACACTGCACACTGCACACACTCACAACACACTCTCACAACACACAGTGCGGCTGCTGGGAGAAGTGCAAGGGGAATGCTGGGGAAATCCGACATTGGACCGCAAGTACTAAAATATTTTGTCGGATATATTCCGACATAGGACCGCAAAGGGTTAAGGTTTCTTTTTTGTATAGTTTTCATATATGAAGTGTTTGTTTATATCTCTAACATTTGTTCTCCCCATATTTTGCAGATTGGCAAACAAGTATCCCTAAGGTTTTAGTGTTTTCTAGTTCCCTTAGTTTATATAGGGTAATAACTAGATTGTTTAATAAATGACATTGTATTTTTGAACTCTATGTACAGTATGTTTACAAAGAGCAATGTTGTATCACCATAGGTGATTCTCAAGAAATCCAGGGGGAGCATATGGGAGAGAAGAAAAACAACGACACAGGCAATATAAGTGTAGACGTAGGAACACACTGGGAATTAATAGATAGTGATCTTGGCTCTATGTCCAGCTTACTCACAGGATAGAGGTGTTCAAGGAGCGTAGAGGGAAAAATTCCTACGATAAACAGATATGCGCCTTCCCTCCGATATCACAGAGATAGATGGGTGCTCCAGCAGTAGAAGGGGAAAATGAGAAGAACGACATAGCACAGATCAATAAAATGAATGAAAACTTTATAGTAAAATATAAAAAACCGCACTTACAATAGTGCCAGTAAAATAGGCATGTATCACTGAATAGTGAACCACAGAACCGATCACGATGTCTCCCACCGCCTCCCGCAATGTGTGGGATCACCCACATATAGTGTGAATGTCCCCCGTTCTTTGTAGTCTCAGCCGGCACTTCGGATCAGCTGGGGAATTCTCTGTGCAGAGTGTATTTCCCCTCCGTCTCAGCGTTTCAGCACATCATAGCCAGCTCGGTCGCGATGATGACGTCACACTGCAGGCAGTTCTGGATGCGGATCGTCTGGGTGGCCTACTTTACGCGTTTCGCCCAGTAAACACTGTTAGCGGCTTCGTCGGGAGTATCACCATAGGTGTTAATGTTTTCATACACCAATAGCATTTGTTTATTGAGATTTATGCGTCTCTAATGTATTATTCATTGTATAGCCACATTGTGGTCACATCGTGATATATTGACTTAGTAAGTCATATATGATCTATGTACAAAAAACATCTCATTTAGACCTTATTGATTTAATCAGTTAATAAAGGGCACACGGCCCGAAACGCGTTGGTGTGGTGCTTTTGGGGCTGTTTAGGGGTTTTTGTTTGATCGCATCATGGAATAAAAGTTTTCTTTTTACTTGTGAGCCTCCTCCTGCTTTTTTGGCAGTGCGCTGCCTTTTTTTTTCTTTTTGATTTAATGTTAATAACAACCAATGAGACAGCTAGATAGGGTATATATGTCCGTTGCTGACTACCAAAAAACACTCCTGATGAAACCTCAGCAGAAGTTAAACGCGTAGAGTGTATCCTGAACATCGAGGGGGAAGCTGATTTCTGTGTGACCTGCTCGTTCTTTGAACCCGACCCTGCCCATCATCCGGGGATTCCATCGGAACGCAAGGAGACAGGGACGTGAGTCCAGCAGAACGTACAGACGGGACACACTGCTCGGCTTCTTGGCATCTAGCTGCTGGCGTAAATCAATTTGATCAAACTGCTGTTAACCTGCTAACAACATGTGAGTGTGTTTTACCATATTTTTTAGTATAAAGTTTTTTATCAGATCGCACTATGGTTGGTTCTCCTGTTGCATTTCCATTAAGGTGAACACACCTGTGGAAGGTGTTTGGCACAGCGCCACAAAGATACCTTTATATACACTATACCAGTGGGAAATTTGTGAGTACACAATTCATCAGATTTTGAAGAAAAGAAACACTTCATTTGAATCACAGACATATTGCACTATAATATATATTTTTTGTCTTTTTCATACACCTGCGCTACTCAAAATATCTGGAGATCTACTCTTATCTGACCTTTTCTGTATTGGCCATATAATACTTACACGGCCACGTGTAAGCACAGTTGTTGAAAGGTTTCTGTAGGGTACATCTAATTAACCCATCCAAGGTGATTCCAGGGGTACAGCGCACACATCTGCTGGCAGGCAGGGTGTTAAATGGGGTTCCCCTTCACGATCCCCACGTTCTAAGGCTCCTTCCCTCCCCAGTCCAGCAAGCGGGGGTGAGTGAAGTAAGATGACAGCAGGGGGTCAGCAGTGGTCTTTAAAATAGTGTACGTTTATTAAACATTAAAATAAATCCACAAAAAGGCACTCACATGAAAATACAAATCCCCGGCGCGCTCCCGTTGCTGTGGTTGGAAGTCGCTTCTCGACCGCACTATCCTCCGCGTCCGGAGTCAGAAGAGATGGTAACTTCTGGCGCGGCTGTGACTGCAACTGTTTCCACTAGCTACGGAAACCCCGTACCCCTGGAATCACCTTGGATGAGTTAATTAGATGTACCCTACAGCAACCTTTCAACAACTGTGCTTACACGTGGCCGTGTAAGTATTATATGGCTATTGCCATATTTTAATATTTCCCATCCCCAATCTAACCAACTGTCTGGGCAGACTAGACTTTGCACCTGCAAGATACCCCTACGCACCTCTGCTCACACAGGGCCGTGTGAGTATTTGATTATTATTATCCTCAATTCACTCCACATCCACTTTGGAGGTTATTGACCTGTTGCTTTAATCACTTACCCCATTACTGTTGTCGTTGGTGTGTTATGCTCTAACCCTTTGCTCCCCCTATCTTTTCCTTTCCACGTTCACCAAGGGTTTTGGATATCCCTTTCTGGGGTTGAGCAGAGGGACTCACTAGGATTAACGGACTCCACTGTGAGAGACTACATTTATTGGTTTGAAATAGGTATTGAATTATACCCTCCACCCTGATCTAACATTTCAAAGGTAAGCGCCCGGCTTCTGTTTGCTTTTCTGTATTGGTTCTGATGAGGACTTTTCCTCCTGTTCCACCCGGTCCCCCCATGGTACAGACTTCTCCACAGCTGATAGAGGCATAACATGCACGGCAGACATATTATCACATTTGACAATACTGTTTGGGGCCTCGGGACTCACCGGGGATAAGGGTCTAGGAGTCAGGGGTCTTATTCTAGGACTGATGTTGGTAGTGGATGGCGGGACAAAATGGGCAGGTTGGGCATTGGCTGGGGCAACGGGACAGTCGAACATCTCTGAAGAGAAAGCTTTTGGGAGCCTCCCCCGGAGGAGCGATAGAAACGTTCACAGTCCCAGCAAGGCTCAGTTGACCACGGCCTTTAGCCTTAAGAAATCGGGCTTCAGCCATGGTGGTGGCATTGAGAGCATCTCATTCTTCCTTCCATTCTCTGCAACGAAGGAGGAAGGGGTCCACACTGGACCTGTCACTCACCAGAGCGGCAGCGGTAGCAGGTAAGCCCGGCCGGACGGCTTTGCGGTCTTCTCTTCTCCCGGTGGTGGAGCAGTCACCGTGGTTACATCACAGACATCTGGGGTGGTGCCAGCCGGCACTTCCTGAGGGAATTACTGCGCAGCCTCAGCGCGTCATAGTGGCGTTCCGCAGCGGTCACATAGGCGGCAGCTCTAGTGCGGGCCTCGCGCATCTCCTGGCGGCGACGCAGGTACATGTCGGCAGCCTCTTGCGTGCGATCTCAGCGCAGATCAACACTCCGGATCTCCATGGGTCCACTGGTTACGATTACCGATTCCAGCAGCTCCGCAGGAGGTCTCGGCGGGTACCTCATAGACGTCATCGGCCTCATCATCCGACTCACTGACGGTGATCACCTCCGCAGGTTTCTCTGTCTCGGAGCAGCTTTCAGGAGCGGCAGCAGAACGCACCTCGCAGTATGCGGGTGGCGCTTACCTGCGGGGCTCAGACGGTTGGCTACTTGGTGTAGGTGTCACACCGGACACAGTAAGGGACAGCTCCGGCGGTGGGGCACATTCCGGAAGGCACACAACCCGGCTGTAGGGCCCAGAAGGGAACCTTCTTTCTGCCCCACATGGCACACGGAGTGTAACTCCATACTCAGCTCGGCTTCTGGATAGTCAATCACCATTTGTAAATCAGGGTAGAACAGTTCATACACCATTGCTAGATAGTGCTGAGTGGCATCGCCAGCAGATCCTTGAGCTAGTGCGGTTAGCTTGTGCATCAATGTGTAGAGCATCCGCAGCTCTTCTGTGCTCATGTTAGGCTTGGGAATAATACGGAAAGGGAAGGGGAGAGTGGATCCTGCTCAGCTGAGGATATAAACTACCTGGAGTGGTGCTACCTGGGATAAGGAGTGAAATATAGGATGAAAAGAAAGATCCCCTTGATGCACTCTCCTCCACTAATATCAAAATAAATACATTTTATTAATATCACGTAATCAAAACGGAAACATCACTAAAACCTACTTCTAGCGCTTCCACTAGTCTGTCTCACCCCAATTACCATAAATGCCTGATCTGTGATAACTTCTCATATATAGGCAAAGAATACCAGCGATGACTGCATGTACATGCACACAGACCTATGGAAATTGGGTGATGTCATGCATGCGTCCATGTGCTAGCGCATCCAGGAGTTAGTTCCTGACCTTCAACGCACACCAAGTCTGTCTCTTATTCAGTTAGCTAAAACAGATATGGGCCGTTTCAGTAACCCATTAGCTACAGTCAGACAGCCTCAATCTTACCCAGATGGTAGCCGATGAGAGCAGACTTTGCACACAGATCTGCTGGTGCAGCCCCTGTCACAGCAAACTTGCCCGCAAACGATCCGTGGTGAAGTGAGTGCAGTTACTAGCACAGCATCAGGTGACAATTCTGGGGTAAGCAGGATCATGAGGTCTGATTATGCCTTACCTCATGCATAGGGGGTGTTAGGACCAGTAGGTCCACAAGGAAAGGATCACAAGTCATCCATTTTGACCATAGCAGCCTTTTGGTTCATTTTTGCCATTCTGAGTACATGCAGTATGAAAGATGCGTGCAAGAAGGATGTTTGTGCAGTCGCTCTTAGCAGAAATTAGCCCCCACCAATTCTCCCAAATAGCTGACCCTTAAATTATGTTATGTAAGCCATTTTTTCTAATCTGTAGAAATGTTTAATGTTATATATATATGACACTATTGGTCACTACAAGGCTCTAGTCATAGAGAAGAGTACCAAGTAAGGGTATTTGTTCTTTAAAGAACAAAAAGGAGGGACTTGTTAGGACCAGTAGGTCAGGCCAGAATCTGCACTTGTGTTAAGCCATCCATTTTGTCTGTTCATAACCAGTTAAGATTCTGTAATCAGCCTTTTGCTGAGATATAATTTCTAATGTATTCAGCTTCTGCCAAATACATTTTCTCCTAGCTCAGGATTTTGCTAAGATACTTTTTATGCTAAGATACTTTTTGTATTGTCAGTTTCCTGCTGTTTTAGTCAATATACAATAAGACTGGTTCTCTGAAAGAGGCAAAATCGTATAACTCAGTTGCTAAAGACTCAAGGTTTCTTTTGATAACAGACAATGAATAAGCTATGTATTCAGACAGTGCCTGTATTGGGAGAATCACGTCCCAAAATCATGCCACTAATATGTCCTGCCCCTAAATCACGCCTCTAACCCAAGCCACGCCCAAGCCACACACAGGTTACACCCAGTGGTGGGATACAATTTTTTTAGCAACAGGTTCTCTCACGGGGGGGGGGAGGAGGAGAGAGACGGGGGAGAGAGAGAGAGACGGGGAGAGAGAGAGAGACGGGGGAAGAGAGAGAGAGAGAGAGAAATGGGGGGGGGAGAGAGAGAGATGGGGGTCTCTCCCTGAACACCTCGCATCTCTCTCTGGCCCCTCACATCTCTCCCAGCCCCCCTTCACAACTCTCCCTGACCCCCTCACATTTCTCCGAGCTCCCCCTCACATCTCTCCCTGACCCCGTTCACATCTCTCCCTGACCCCCCTCACATCTATCCCTTGCCCCCTCACAGCTCTCCCTGACCCCCCTCACATCTCTCCCAGCCCCCCCTCACATCTCTCCCAGCCCCCCCTCACATCTGTCCCTGAGCCCCCTCAGATCTCTCAAAGCCCCCCCTCACAGCTCTCCCAGCCCCCCTAACAGCTCTCCCAGCCCCCCCTCACAGCTCTCCTAGCCCCCCCCCCCTCAGCTCTCCCAGCCCCCCTCACATCCCACAGGGATGAGAGACCAGGGTGGGGGAGTAGAGAGACCAGGGGGAACCAGTGGAAATAAGTGCAGCCTGCAACCAGTGCAAATACAAATGGATACAAGCAGGCAAACAGCACAGGACACAAGCAGGCAAACAGCACAGGACACAAGCAGGCAAACAGCACAGGACACAAGCAGGAAAACAGCACAGGACACAAGCAGGCAAACAGCACAGGACACAAGCAGGCAAATTACACAGGACACAAGCAGGCAAACTATACAGGACACAAGCAGGCAAACTATACAGGACACAAGCAGGCAAACTACACAGGACACAAGCAGGCAAACTATACAGGACACAAGCAGGCAAACAGCACAGGACACAGCCTCACCTCTCTGTGCTGCACGCTTTTTCTCTGCTCTTTGGCCCCACCCCCAGGCTCATGCCACCTCCTCCTGATTGGCTGCTGCTGCGTAATGCAGCCAATCAGGATGGAGCAAGCTGCCCAGCCTTTTAGCAGAAGCTCTGCTCTCTCCCTTCTCGCACCGTTTCTGCAAACAGAGGAAATTTTAGGTACAGGTTCGCAAAATTCAATTAAGCATCGTAATCGTATGACATTCTGTAGTGTGGACCATCTACAAATCTAAGATCTAAATCAATTTATCAGTAAACAGTACATGAGGTAAAGAAACAGTACATGAGGTAAAGAATCAGCGGGGCCTTCACAGAATCAAAAAACTACTCCCCCTCTTCTAATATTTGAGGAAATGGCTAAGGTTCCACTCAATGTTCAGACCGCAGGGGGTTCTTGTTTGAAGCATAAATATCCAATATGCCTCCCTGCGATCTAGAACATTGAGCAAATCGCCCTTTCTCTCACTAGCAAACACTTTTTCAATGCCTCTAACAGTAAGACCTTTGATGCCCCCTTTTTCACACTGAGAGAAATGCTTTGAGACTGGATGCGACCAGTCCCGTTTTTTAATCAGTCTGACATGTTCAAGTATTCTGCATTTCAAAGATCTCGTAGTCCTCCCTACATAGTTGACCCCGCACCCGCAGGTCAACAGGTAAATGACATACTGAGTGTCACAATTAATAAATGATTTAATAGGGAATTTTTTGCTATTGGAAGAGCCCGAGAAATTTCTAGCAGGTGACATGAATTGGCACATTTTGCAGCCTCCACACCTGAATGAACCTTTAGTAATAAATTTCCTCCCTGTCGAGTGAGGCTACATAACTCGGAGATACATACATAGCTATAGTTTTGGCCCTACGGTATACAAACCGGGGTCCTTCCTTAACGCAATCTTTGAGGCTCCCATCCAAAAGCAAAATATTCCAATATTTCCTAATAATTTGTTGGACTTGCTGACTGCACTTATTGTATTGGGTAAGTATGAGGGGCACATCCTTGGTGGTTCGATATTTATTACGATTTCCATACACTTTGTTTGATAAATGTAATCTCTTATCATCGGCTCCATCTGCTCTTGGGTCAACCTGCGGGGGGTATAGTAAATCCTCACTGTTCAAAGGTGCCACTTCCTGAAGGGTACTAGTTATACTTTTAATGTTATACCCCCTCTGTTAAAATCGCTGGCTCAACTCCTCAGACTGACGAGCAAAACCCTCATGGGTTGAGAAGTTCCTCCTCAGTCTGAGGAATTGGCCTTTAGGGATACCTTTTATCACCGCAGGAGGGTGGCAGCTGTATGCTCTTAACAACATGTTCCTAGCATTTGGCTTTCTGAAAACTTCTGTTTGAATTTCTCTATTCATATCAATAAACAACCGAAGGTCCAGATAGTCAATGTGATGTTCATTAAAATTATGATTGAATATCAAATTATTATTATTACAATTAATATAATCAAAAAAACTGTGCAACGTGTCTATATCACCTTCCCAAATCATAATGAGGTCGTCAATGAACCTCCTGTAAAATGTGATAAACTGCCGATATGGATTAGTGCTCGTGAAAATAAACTGTGATTCCCACCACCCCATAAATAAATTAGCATACACCGGTGCAAAACTCGTGCCCATAGCTGTGCCCTGTTGTTGTAAATAAAATTTGTGATCAAATAGAATATAATTGTGTGTGAGTAGAAAATTAATAGAATCTAAAATGAACGCTGTGTGAAATTGATTGCTATCTGGACCCCCGATTAAATGGTTGACAACCGCCACCCCCTGATCGTGTTTGATGACTGAGTACAAAGAGGTAACGTCCATGGTTACCCATATGGAATGGGGACCCCAGGTGACTGAACTAAGATTTTTAATAAGGTCCCCCGAGTCCAACAGGTAGGAAGGCAAACCCTTCACAAAAGGTTGCAAGAACCGATCAATATATTTGGAAAGACCATCTCCCAAAGATCCAATAGACGACACGATTGGTCTTCCCAGAAGGTCGACCAATGTCTTATGGACCTTTGGGAGATGGTAAAAGACAGGAATAGTAGGGTATGGATTCCATAAGTAAACACTTTCAGTTTTACTCAGGACTTGTGTGATTTCTCCCACCTCTCACAATTCTTTGAAAACTTCCAAAAACCCTTCAGTGGGGTCCCCTGGTAGTACAGAGTAGGTAGTGGCATCCCCAAGTTGCCGATAAGCTTCCTTGAGGTAGCCAGTCCTACTCTGCACTACCACGGCCACTCCTTTATCCGCATTCTTGATAACAATCGTGGAATTTTTTTGTAAAGATAACAATGCCTGCTTTTCCCCTTGGTTCAAATTAGCCGCCCCTGAGAACGAAACACCCTCCGCCAAAATACGCAAATCCCTTATGACCAAGTTCTCAAAAGTAGTCAGAACCTTAGCCATTTCCTCAAATATTAGAAGAGGCGGAGTAGTTTTTTGATTCTGTGAAGGCCCGCTGTTTCTTTACCTCATGTACTGTTTACTGATAAATTGATTTGGATCTTAGATTTGTAGATGGTCCACACTACAGAATGTCATACGATTACGATGCTTAATTGAATTTTGTTTAATGAATATTGATATAATAAGCAAGTAATATTGTTGATTCATCTTTTCACATTTTCTTTACTCCATGGAGATTTCATTAGATGATTTTTATTCGATCGATTATTGTTATTTAGGGTTATTCAGTTTTATTTTTGTGGATAATTAAATTATGTCTGTTGTCTATTTTATACTAACTATGTGGTCACTAAAAAGTTCTTGTACTTAGTGACACTGTTTTAACATTCTGTATTGTTCGCTAGGAAATATGGAGCAATTTAAGTCAAATACCCAATAGTTACTGGGCTTGTTGCTATTATTATGACACAGCAGACTTTTGTTTAAATTTTAAATTATACATTTATATTTGGTTGTAGATAGGTTGCAGCTAGCCTGCTCAGTTTACTATGTATTGTTGGCATTTCACGCCTGCCTGTGGCATCGCGTGGAGTCCCGGAGGGTGGGCGTGCCTTCCGATCAGCCGGCCTCCTCATTGGTTGGTCGGCGGCGCGCTTGGACCAATCGGGGCTCTTGGTGATGTCACGGGGGCGGGACTTGCTGCCCGTTCATAAGCCTGACATCGGCTGTCTTACCCTGTGTTAGCGGGCGCGTGGCGGCACGGAGTTGGCGCTTTCTTACCCACAGGCCTTTGGATCTGGAGCGGTGGCGCTCGATATGATGTCACGCGCATGCACATTAGGGAGCGACCCGATTTAAGCAGGTATGTGATATCATAGATGATTAGATGAGGGGTATATAAGACACTTAATTGCTCAATATACCAGACTCCTTGATAAAGGACCTACCGGTCCGAAACGCATAAGTGGTGCATTTTTGTCCCCATGGTGGTTTTCTTGTTACCAGTCATGCACTGAAATAAAGGACATTTACTTTTATTCCACCTGGCTCCCTGGCTGTGCGCCATTTGCTGTTGTTTGTTGCTGCTCTGTAATCTTCAGGGCTTCTTTGCATTCCTCCTTCCATTTACGCACATCTGCTTTGAGAATGACAATCTCCTGGCGTGAGACTTCCTTCTCTAGGTTGAGGGTCTGAAGCTCCTTCTGAGAGACTTTGAGAACTGTACCAAGATTACCAATAGTTTCTTTAGCAATGTCCAGCTCCTCAGTGAGACTGTGTAGTTCCTTTCTGGAAACTTCCAGGTCTGTGCGGCAGCTGTTGGTCTCATGATGTGAGGCATCAAGCTCTATACGAAGAGTGTGAACCTCTTGCTGGAAGACTGTCACCTGCTTCAGTGCCTCCTCATACTTCCGCTTTAGCGTAGCCACCATTTTATCCGATTGGCTCTGCTTTTCATCCATGGCGGAGATAGTAGCCTTTGCAGTATCTAGCTCAGCCTTGAGATCCTCCAATTCGGTCTTGGCCGCAGAGTAAATTGCGAGCACAGTCTTCTGTAGCTCAGCATTATTTTTTCTCTCTCTTCCTAATTCTTCACAGAGCAGATCACAGTCATGCCTGGCAATTTTCAGGGCGTCTTCAGGGCTGGTCAAGGGATCGTCACTCACTGGTTCCGGCTCCGCTTCCCTGGGATGACTAGTTGAGGGTTCCTCACTGTTGGCACCGGACAGACACTTCTTTGGGGTACACGACTTCTGCCTTGGGCCCTCTGGATATTCGGTTAACCGTAGGAAGAATTCTCCATTTACTCTAGGCTGCAGGGCAACTCGGTCCCCCTTTCCCTCCACAGGATCTGCGGACATGTCTGTTCCTTCCACGGTAAGTGAAGAACTGCTTTTCTTTTTCCGCCTTTTTGATTTGGATGACACCGTCCCTTCAGGGATATTGGGGTCTCCATCTTCATTTGAAATTTTAGCAGCTTCATTATATACGCCAGGCTTTTCTTGCAGTTGCTTTAGCTGACAGAAATATTGGGTGATCTGCTGCTCCCGCTCTGTCTCCTGTTGATCATATTCGTCATCAAAGGGAGCGGTCTTTTCTGTTCGTGCCGAGTTGAGGCACCCCCACCATTCTTGGGGTGTTTTGTGGGTGTGACTCAGTTCGGGTTCCCCGTAAGAGATGTCGTCCTCTTTATTGGACTGTGAAAGGAAAATCCGTTATTCCTTCACCCACGCTTCAGAACCGAGAGGAACCTTTCCTCTGCCAGGTACACTGAAGCCTTGTGGCTGGATACACCTTCTGCACCGTTTGCAGCAGACTCCCCCGGAGAAGTTTTTCACGCCCTGCCACTGTTATCTCCGATTTTTGATGAACCTTATCAGGCCTGGGAGACGAACAAAATGAAACGTAACGCACGCCAGGTTTCAAATCCTTTGTCTCAATTTATTACTCATAGGGTAATGATTTTTATACAGAAAAAAAAAAGATATTGGTTAGAGGCGTAACATAGGCGTATACTAGGTGTGTGTTGGGCGTAGCTTTGATTAGAGGCGTGATTTAGGGGCAGGACATATTAGTGGCGTGACTTTTGAGATGTGTCCCTTTTCAATACAAGCAATGTTCTGAATACATAGCTTATTCATTGTCTGTTATCAAAAAAGACCTTGAGTCTTAGCAACTTTTATTACATTATTCTTGCTTCTTGCAGAGAACCATTCTATTATATTCTACTAAAACACCAGGAAATTGACCTCACAAAAGTATCTAGTAATATCCTGACCAGAATGAAAGGAAATGCAATTTAGCAGAAACTGAGTGCATTTATGAATTATATTTCAGCAAAGGCTGACTACAGAATCTTAACTAGTTATGACCAGACAAAATGGAAGCTTAACATGAGTGCAGACTCTGGCCTGAAATACTGGTCCTAACAGACTGGAAGGGCCACTGTTCCGTGGGGTAGGGTTCATTACAGGAACGCTGCATCTTGTCCTCCATTTTTAGGCTACCAGGTGTAATTTTCTTCCTGACCTCAGGTGGCGCTATTGCAGCTGTTGCCACTGTATTTGCTAGAACCCCCAATTGTGGTAGTCCTACAGATGGGCATATTTTGCTTGTAGAGGTCGTAGCTCTCACAGGCATCTCTGTAGACTTTTCTTTCTTGGATAATTTTTTTCAATATCAGCAGTACTGTGCATGGATTTTTTTTATCAGGTATACAAGTTGTGCAGTTGCTAGGTAAAAAAGTCTATTTGCTTTACACCATTTTCTTGCAGGGTGCAACCTCCCCGCTTCAGCAACAGAATTTGTTTTTCTGCCTGAATTCAGTAATTTTCAGTCTCATCTTTGGGTATTATGGCATTCACACTTCACACTTTGGGTGTCTGTTTTTGCTCCCAAGATATATATAGGCAGACTTTTTTACTTGCAGAAAAAAAAACATTCTTTGCAGTGGACTATTTCTTTCATTCCCGGCAGGGTGACTCAACATTCAGCAATTGGTTTTGAAAAAACCTTTTACACAGTTCAGAAATCACTTTTTCCCCCTATAGGGCAATTTTACACTCAGCATTGGTTTGCTAAAAATTCCCCTGCTTCAGCACAGTCTTGTATTAATTTTCACACTTTTCTGCATATACTCCATTCACAGCTGGTAGTCCTATGCGGTGTGGCAACCTTTATCTGCAAAATCAGTACCACTCGTGGGTCACCATCTGTATTCACTGCTTCAGCTAAAGTTTTGAAAACAACAAACACCTATCCCTTTCCAAGGGCTGACTCACTTCTTGAACCCTGACTATGGCTCAAAGGCAAAGACCCCTATTTCAATGACCATATTACACTTTGTGATAGGCAAAATAAGGTTTTTTTTTGTTTTTTTCAGACTGTTTGTAGGCAAAAAGCATAAAAAAAATTTCACATAAAAATCTCCGGTCCTTTTTAACTACAAAGACACCTCTTGTACCACCTCAGACACCATATGTAGACGGACGTTCACAGAGGTACACAATTTGGAGACGTTTATAATGTGAAATTATAATAAGGCTTTATTGTGCCTTTTCCTTTTCATCAGGAAATCCATCCAAACACAGGGGGGGGAACAAAGCTTCTATTCACTTGGGAGTATTTCTAGTGAAACACTATGCAATAATTCACATCTCCCTTAGTCAAGCATTTCTCGCAGCCCAAAAACATATAGCATGAAATAAGCAGATATAAGCAGTTTCTTAAGAATAAAAGTCTTATCTGTTTCTTGGAGGGAAAATCTTCTCACTTCCTGGTTCAGCTTCAGGTGTAGTAGTTTTCCCTGCGTCTTGAAATCAGCTCTGCTGTGCAGAGCTCAAGACTGGTCAGCTCCAAAGGTCAGCTCTCAGTCAGAGTTAAGGAGTCAGTCACTTCCTGTCTCAAAGGCAGGCTTTTTGTAAACAATCTAATCAGGCAGGTGGTGTTTAGTAATTAACTACCACACTGCTAGATTAAAGGAACATTACTGAACAGGGATAAGTCCCCTGTTACACTCCCCCAGCACCCCTCATCATCATCCTCGTATCTCCCCAGGCACCCTTCATCATCATCCTCATATCTCACCCAGAACCCCTCACTATCAACCTTTGCGATACTCCCCATCTATCTCTCATACCCCCATCTCTCCCCCTCACCCACACACATAATACTTCCCCTCCACATCAAACACACAATACCCCCCTGCATACCACACACATCCCACCCCCCCCCTGCACTTCACATCCCTCTCCCCCCTGCACCTCACATCATCCTCCCCCCCTGCACCTCCCATCACTCTCCCCCCTGCACCTCACATCACTCTCCCCCTTGAACCTCACATCACTCCCCCCCTGCACCTCACATCACTCTCCCCCTTGAACCTCACATCACTCTCCCCTTGCACCTCACATCACTCTCCCCCCTTGCACCTCACATCACTCTCCACCCTGCACCTCACCTCACTCTCCCCCCCCTGCACCTCACATCACTCTCCCCCCTTGCACCTGAAATCACCCCCCATGCACCTCAAATCACCCCCTTGCACCTCAAATCACCCCCTTGTACCTCAAATCACCCCCCATGCACCTCAAATCACTCCACCATGCACCTCAAATCACCCCCAATGCACCTCAAATCACCCCTCTTGCACCTCAAATCACCCCCCATGCACCTCAAATCACCCCCTTGCACCTCAAATCACCCCCCATGCACCTCAAATCACCCCCCCTGCACCTCACATCACCCATCACCCTCTCCCCCCCTGCACCTCACATCACCCATCACCCTCTCCCCCACAGAACCTCACATCATCATCTCCCCCCCCCCCCACCCGATCACGGCGGTGGAAGCAGGCCCCAGGAGGTGTTAGCGTTATCGGCATGAAGGTAAGAAGCGCGGGGGGGGGGAAAATTACATCAAACTGCTGGCACTCCTTATGTGTCGGCAGAGCGGGTTGGGGATTGGGGGGGGGGGGCGTTGCGTCACAATGCTAGCGCTCCTTCCCCATTCACAATTCTGGCACTCCTTCCCATTTGTTTCGGCAGGGCGGGTGCGGGGGGAGCGTGTCACAATGCGCTCCTTCCATCTTGTGTCTGCAGAGCCGGCTGAGGGGGGGGGGGGGAGTCAGGGAGTCATCGTGGGCCGCACAGAGAATCCCGCGGGCCGTATGTTGTGCAGGCCTGGGGTAGAGTGTAGTGTAGAAGATGATAAACGTCAGTCCTGTCAGCGCTCAATTAAAATCCATTGTCATGTGACACCTAACTATATGAAGAGGGAAGCTATATGCTAAGGAGCTTTATGACAATAAGGCCCAGTAGGAATGAAGAAGCCCTAAAGCTTGGGTCATTAACAAATACCAACCATGGATCACATTCCCTTGAACATGTATTACATTTTGTGTTAAAAAAAGGCAATTTTCTCAATCAGCATTACATGCAGTATTCGTCTCTTAACAATAATAATATCAGGAATATTAGGCTTCAACCACGAAGTTGCTATACAAACAGTGAGTAGCCACAAGTATTTGGGTGACAAGTTTGCTCTCATATTTGGGAAGATCAGGAGATAGTCTATTCAAAAGAGCTACCCATTGACTAGGTTTGTCTAGCGTTGGTGCTGAGGAAGGCACGGGTCCTGCTGGGTGAACGGCTGAAGGTTGTATACCTCGTTGGTGTCTGCCTCTCTCCATTCTTCTCTCCTGAAGACGCTGATCCATGCGGATGCAAAGAGCCACAAGGTCTTCAAGTCCTCTGGGGCGGTCCTAGGATGCCAACTCTTCTTTGAGACACTCGGACAACCCCTGCCAGAATAGTGCCGACAGTGCCTCGTCTGTCCAGCCGGTCTCAGTGGCTACTGTCCGGAATTCCAGTGCGTAGCGGGCCATGGTGTGGTCCCCCTGAGAAATGTTAAGAAGGGTAGAAGCGGCAGTTACCTTGCGACCAGGTGTGTTGAAGACCCTCTGGAACTCCGCGGTGAAGTGGTTGATATCGGAGGTCAGGTCTGGTCGTTGCTCCCAGATCGGAGAAGCCAGAATCCAGGCGTGCCTCCGCTGCTGTGGGTGCACAGTTTTACAATTTCCCACCTCAGTACCGGGGTCCCGCCTTGTTCGTGGTGAGCGCAAGTGTTACAGTATGCTCAGCCCAATGAACATGGACCCCCCTGAGGTGGGCCAGGTCCTGTCTGATATTGGTGAACATTTTCACCAGCTGGAGACTCAAATTTCTTCCTTGTCTCAAAGTTTTGTCGGCAACAGTCTCAGCCCAGAATTGTTAAGTCTGCAACCTTGTTCTCCCCTACTCCTGAATAAAACCTTCCTCCTGAGCCACACCTGCCCACTCCCAATCGCTATGTGGGAGACCCTCATGGGTGTAGGAGCTTTCTCAACCAATGTGCCATTCAATTTGAATTAACTCCTTCTCGTTTCACCTCTGAAAGATCCAAAGTGGCGTATATCATCACTCTGCTGACGCCCTGGCATGGGTATCCCTCATCTGGGAGTTAAGATAAGAGCTCACTCAGAATTTCGTTTGCTTCAAAGAAGAATTCAGACAGATCTTTGACACCTCAAGCCGTAAGGTTATCGCAGCATCTTCTTTGTTTCACCTTTCACAGGGGCACCGGTCAGTCGCAAGATACGCTCTCGAGTTCCGGACCATCGCAGTGGAGACTGGCTGGAACAATGAGGCCTTGTCGGCAGCCTTCTGGCAGGGCTTATCAGAATCCCTCAAGGATGAACTGGCCACACAGGAACGTCCTACTGAATTGGAAGACCTTATCGCGGTATGTATCTGGGTCGACCAGCGTCTCCAGGAAAGGAGAACTGAATGCTCTCACGGCTTTCCGCTTCTTGTCCTACTCCCACTAGCCGCCGCTAGTCTCTCTACGCATGCGCGAGATGACTGAGGGCCTCCGCAACTCCTACCCCTGTCTGCGCATGTGCGAGCTAAAAGAAGATGGTGGCGCCCTGCTACGGGAGCCGCGGGCGAGCCCATCGCGCTGCCTGCAACACACCCACTGCAACGAGGGTAAGAAAGGGAAGCGGGAGAGCGGGTGGACCGGAGGGGACCGGGCTACTTATTTTTGACAAAGGGAAGAGAGAGGACCAAGTCGATAGGGGCGTGGTCAGAGCAGGTTATTGGACCTATATTCGACTGGGTGGATGCCTGAAGAATATTTTTGGTACCCAGAAAATAATCAATCCTAGAATAGGTCTGATGTGGTGCTGAGAAAAACGTGTAGTCCCGTTGACACTGGTGATGCGCCCTCCATATATCCACTAGGGAAAAGTCTTTTATTAATTCCCTAACCTTTTTGGCAGATTTCAGAACATGGATTGAGTGGGACACACCCGAAGTTAAGGACTTGTCCTGTTCTGGGACACATATCGTATTCATATCCCCTGCTATTATTAAAGATGATAAAGTTTGCTGGTCTAAGGATTCTAAGACTGTCTTTAGGAAGTCAGTTTGATTTTCATTAGGAGCGTATATGTTTATGAGGGACACCGAGACCCCTGAGAGGGACCCCTGTACAATTAGATATCTACCTCCTGGTACTGCCACTACTTTAGTAGGGGCGAATGGGACGTTATTTTTAATTAGGATGGCAACCCCTCTTTTTTTACTAGTGAATGACGCAAAGTATGATTGGGGAAACGTGTTCTTAAATGTGTTTGGTGGGGAGGGGGCATTAAAATGAGTCTCTTGAATGAACAGTATATCTCCTTTTGTTTTTTTAAATTCCTGGAGTGCAAGTCTCCTCTTTCTAACTGAATTTTCATGGGGGCCATGTTTGACATGGTTTTGTTTTGCATATAAGAATATTTGGACCTTCCACTTTCCCAGGGTGGGGGTCTTGTTTTACTTTGGGCATTTTTATTGGGAGATAGCTCCATTGTTTCTGTCTTTCTTTTGGGGGAATGTAGAGGGGTGGCCAGACTGAGGGAGGGCGAGGTGGGAAGAGGAAGAAGAACTAAAGTGAAAACCTTGATCACCGTGGTGATGAGGAATGCGGGCATATTTCCCTTGGGAGACATCCCAGACACCGTGCACAGGTGTCGCATGGAGAGAGGGCCGAGAACCCTCCGAAACTTTTTTTTTTTTTAAACATCAATGTTTGCAACATAAATATATCAACATCCTTAGCAATATCATAAACTTCTAAATTGCAGTGGATTTGGGAATGGGAATTGAAGTAGACCCCCACGGGTCAGGGAGTATATGACAGCAGGAGGGGGGGGGGGTGAGTGGGGGGAGGGTTGGGATAGTGGGAGGGGGGTGGAGGGGGGGATGAGGGGGAGCAGGGGGTGAGAGAGCAGATAAGATATAATTTAAAACTTTCTATACTGTAAGTTTTATACTTTATACACATGTAGTATTCTGGATCTAGGGTCATGTCTAGGGTATGAATGAACCCAGCTAGCTTCAACTCAGCCCTCTTTCCAAAGCACAACAAGTCCTGTATATTTTCTTCACTTTATTTAGGAAAACAGCAATAAAAACAGGCACTTGTGGATAAGATGTTTGTGTTCGAAAGGTGTATCTCGGTGGATGCTTTGTAGTTAAGGGCAGGTGAAAAGAATTGGCCTTGCCATAGGGGTGTAACATAAATGTACTCACTCTGCCAATGTCAGGAAGTAAAGACAGTGGGTACTGCTTGTGACACAGGGATAGGGGTCTGGCCAAACTAACTGTCAGCAGGGACAGGTGGGAATGGGAAAGCCCATTAACTTGGAGGACTGGAGATGTTGCCAGGGCAACCAGGGGTGTGACAGACTGGAAGGAAAAAAGACAATATAATGTATCCATTCCATCTGCACTTGGAGTGAAACTGCAAGGAAAGTAACATCCAAATACAGCTAGCAGGCAGAACTGCCAAGGAAAGGGGGGGGGTGAAACAGAGAAGGCAGAAATGGGTATTTCTGTTCCATGACACTCCCCGTCTGGTATCTGGAGATACCACTATATAACAGAATATGTGGAACATATGTGCAATGCAAACATAACATAACAAAGCAAAGATCCATGTCCACATAGCGAGGTGATACCGGCCGGTACCACTGGCATCAAAGTCCTTTGGCCAAAACCTTCTGGTAAGGGAGGCCAGGTGGATGCACAGCTCCAGTTTAGCTTGTTGCACCACAATGTCTTTGTGTAAAGGTCTCTTGCACTGTTTTCTTTCAACTTTGTGAGAGAACAGTCCTTTTGTCTCTGTAGTTTTCTCTACAGAGTGCATCACCTCGTGGATATGCCAGTCGTGGTAGTCTGTCACCCTATAACCTGGCGTTTGGCGGAAGGAGATGGCCTTTGGCTCCTTGCAGAAGTGGATCAACGCCCTTGGAAGACTGGTTGTCAAGTCTGATCCAGTGAGTAGGGCGCCGTTTGGAGAGGCTTCCTGGTGCTGAGCATTGGAGCTGAACGTTACCCAGATCTGGCTGGGTTTCTGACGGTGGTGGACACCAGATGATGGGAGGTGCCGGCATTTTTTACCTTCCTTCAGTGAAGGCGCTGGCTCTGCGTGTCCGCTAAGGAATCTCTTCCGCGTGAAGACCACAATTTGATTCTTGGTTTCCGGCTCCCTTTGTGGGTTGCGACGGAGCGAAGTGAGCCTAGAGATTGCATGTTCTCTATTGTTCGTGAGGCGTCTTTTTGGTGAACGGAGTGGTAGCGGAGTCACCCAACTGCCCGGTCCGTCTTTGAAGAGTACCTTGACTGTTAACCTCGGGAATCCTCTATCTTCCCTCGATGGTGTTTGCTTGTCGTCGTCCCTTGTTGTCTGGAACGCTGTGCACCGTAAGTCATCGGTGCATTCCTCTTGCCCGAGAACATCTCCACATATTTTGGTGAAACGCTTTTGTGTCTCTTTGTTAACTGCTGTCAGGAGGTTATTTTCTCCCTGGACGTGACGAAGAACAGTCTCTTTTACCCTTGTAAATCCCTTTATGAAATGTCTCTGCGACTGTGTCTTTTTAGACGTGTGAGAGGACAGTCTTTTTGCCCCTGTGGCTTCACCTGCGGGATGCAATCTTTTGCAGCTGTACCAGCCGTGGCGGCTGGCTGCTTTGCCACTTGGTATTCTGTGAAGAGGAATGGCTGTACATCATAGCTGTGCCATTGCTCGCAGGAGGACCATCCAATTGTTTATTTTATTTTGGGAGATCCCTTTGTTGGTCACCTTCAGGAGGTTACTTTCTTCCTTCGGTGGAATCGCCTTGTCATCCTTAGTTGTCTGGACTACTAAGCATCCTAGGCCATTGTCACATCCCTCTGATGCGAAGATGTTTTTATTGGTCTCGGGAGTATGACCTTGTCTCTTCTCTTCACTTGGCCTTCCTGTCACTTGGAGATGGCCAAGACACGGTTCGGAGAGAGATGTGTGTCCGCATTCTGTTATCACCGTTCTGCGGGCGTTGACATAGTCTGGTTCGTGTCCTTTATCAGTACACATGTTGCCCACTATCACCCATCCTAGGTCAAGTCTTTGGGCAAATGGTGCATTGTGGGGCCCGTTACACTGTTTACGGACTTTGTGCACCGTCAAGATGTCCCTACCGAAGGAACAGCGTCTTCTCCACGTGGACCTAGCAAGTCTTCGGTGTCTGTGAAGTCCCTTCGTGTTGAGATGGTGCGCTGGTGTTTACACTGAAGAGGCTCCTTACGTAGTCTTCAGTGCGTTGGACTGGATCCTCTGAGGCTATCCGTCTGTATGGTTGCTCCCCGCCGTCCTGTTGCGCGGCTGCTTCTAGGACTTCAGCTTGGGCTATGGCGGCAGCTTCCTTCTCTTGATTAAGTGCCTCTAGATCCACATCAAATTCAGCTTTCCTAAGCGTAGTGGCTGCGGCAGTAGTTGCATTAGCGGCGGCAGCATTTGCGGTGGCTGTCTGCTCCTCCTCTTCTATGTGCGCTCTTTCTGCCCTTACGGCTGCCTCTCTCCAACCATATTGGGCCCTGACACGTGCGGCCTCTGCGGTGGCTTGCGCCTTGGTAGCGCTAGTGCTGGACGCGTTAGATTGCGCTGATCTTGCTGACCTTGATGAGTGCCTGGATGTGCTGGAACGTTGCGATGCGGTCTCCTGCAAAAGGTCTTTTCTCTTATTCTCAGCTTCCGTGATGGAGGTTCGCACGCGGCTGTCACGTGTCACGTCAATATTATGCTGTAAGTCTTTTTCTTGCAGGCTTTCGCCGGTGTTTTCCCTGGTCAAGTACATGATGTATGCCTCTGACAGCTCTTGGTAACACGAGTGATCTATCTTTAATTGAGTTATTGCCTGCTCGAGCTGTTGTACATAATTGCCAGCGCCGGTGACATTACGTATTCCGAGTGTGGTTCTTTCCCAGGCCTTCTCTAATTTAGCGCGGTGCACTTCAATGTCAGTTTCGTACTTTTCGCGCGCCTTTTGTGTCAGTGTGACTATCCGTTTAGGCCTTGCGTCTGCCTGCGCCTGTTGCATTTGTGCGGCGGTCTCTGTGTCTGAGTGGTCACTCTCCTGCGTGATGTCTGGTGAGGATCTGAGTTCTGCCATGCTGTAGGTGTATGTAGGCCTTTAGCCGGTGCGTGTGGCGTGCGGTCTGTTACCTGCGTCAGCGATGGGCGACTGTCTCAGATAGTGCCGGTAGGTGTCCTGCAGCGGTAAGCGTAGGGGTAGCTGTACTTACAGGTGTCCGGTGGCTCTGACCCATGTCCTGGTGGGTGTCCAGTGGCATGGCGCTGGCCGTGGAACATGCGCAGGGAGTGAAGCGGAGTACTCTCCTTGTTGACTTCAGCTCCCTGTTTCCTGAGACCGGCTGCTAGTCTCACGCAGCGGTCAGTTCCTGTCTCCTGTGCTGAAGCGGAGTACTCTCCTTGTTGACTTCAGCTCCTTGTTTCCTGAGACCGGCTGCTAGTGTCACGCAGCGGTCTGTTCCTGTCTCCTGTGCTGAAGCGGAGGTTTCCCCAGTGTTGTCTTCAGCTCCCTGGTTCCTGGGGCCTGCTGCTCATTCTCTATTGCAGAGGGCGTGTCTTGGTTCCTGCGCTGAAGCGGAAGATACTCCAGCCCGCTCAGGACTCTTGCGCTGAAGCACTGATCTACCACTGCTGCCAGGCGGTGTGCCCCTCCGGTCTACCTATCACTTCCTGAGACCAGTACCATGGGCCATGGTCGCCGCACGCGCAGAGTCCACTCCCGCGCTCCTAAGCTGAAGCGGGGAACTCCTGACTACCTGTTGCCGAACTCCTGCTTGAACAACGTTTACCCTGATGTCTCCAGTCCTGACCCTGGCTTGTCCACTGACGATGCTGCCTTCTCCAGTCCAGACCCTGCTACGTACGACTACGAACTGCGCAATCCGGATCAGCCTGCGCGGTCTAAGGTCGGTGCTTTTACAACCCCACCTCAGCCACGCGGTCCAACCCAGGTTTGTGGCGAGCACAACCGTGACAGACAGACAGGAAGGAAAAAAGGCAACATAATGTATCCATTCCATCTGCACTGGGAGTGAAACTGCAAGGAAAATAACATCCAAATACAGCTAGCAGGCAGAACTGCCAAGGAAAGGGGGGGGGGGGGGGGGTGAAACAGAGAAGGCAGAAATGAGTATTTCTGTTCCATGACATGTAGACAACCTTATATTAGTATGCGATCTTTAACGTGGAGGAACATAGGGTACCCCTTATCCTTTTATATCAGCTTCAGTTTAGTGGGGAGAGGGAGGGGGAGGCGGCGGCTCATTTGGGTAAGGGGCCTAATTTCCCGTCGCTTTGCAATGGTGACTCTGGACAACTCACTGAAGAGTTGAAAGACTTCATTTTGGAAATGGATACTTCCCTTTTCCCTACTCTCGAACATGATTCGTTCCTTTGTGGTATATAAATGGAACCATATGATCACGTCTCTGCGCCTCTTGGGGTCCTGAGACCTGGGGCCCAGCGCTCTATGGGCTCTATCTATTTCCATGTCCTCAGCTCGGAGCTCCGGGACCAGGAGAAGGAACATGTCGCAGAGGTACGGGCGTAAAGCTTCCGTGGTGACTGTTTCAGGTATATTACGAATCCGCAGATTCTGCCTGCGGTCTCGATTTTCATAATCCTCTAGGCGGTCTTTCAGGTCATTGACCTTGTGGCCTAGCCTGTTAATCTCGTCCTCTGCTGAGGATTGGGCTAAGCAGATATCCTCCATTTTGTTTTCTATATCCTCTGTGCGTTGTGTAAGGGAGTTCATTTCAGCCTTAAAGCCATTCATTGCGTAGGTCAAGTCCTCTTGAAACCCCTGCCTCATTTTGGCAAACAGCTGCTCCAGGTATTCCTAGGTCTCTGTATTCATTTCTGGGTCTCCCTGTAGTGCGGGGGATGGGACACGCGCTTGTTCTCCCGGCGCGCATGCTGCGGCGCCATCTTGGGGGTCAGTGATGTGGTCCGTCGAGCACTGGGTTGAGGTTAAGTACTTTGAGACGCTCTGATTTTGAGGCTTTCTCCACTTTCCAGTCATGTATTGACTGAGCTGGGTTGATTCCCCTATTTTGGTGATAACTTTTACTGTTGTTGGCTCTATCTTACTCCTTTCTTTCTTTTCGGAGGGTTTCGGGAGTTACTCTCTCACACGGTCATGCCTGGTGACGGCAACGTAAGTCTCCTGTTTGAACTTTTTAATGGAATAATGTCTAAGTCATTGCTTCATTTTCCGCAGGTTCGAGTTTACCCAAGCGGGGAGCATCACCTAATGGCTGAAGCAATCCTAACTGCGCATGCAGCTCTCCAGTATCCTGCCCAGGTTAGGTCAGGTTGAACTTGTTATGCTGCGTTTTTTATTTATTTTTTAATTTATTGTGGGATATTTTATCTTCTTTCAAGTGTCAGTACTTGAAATTCAGGAAACTACTGAGTCTTTTCCCTATGAATCTTTGTTCAATATGTGGTTATTGCCTAGTGGAGGCAAGTGCAGCCACCTCTGCAAGTCCACTTGATAGGGTAAGATTGTGAACCCACAGACAATATGCAGCCGGGTCTGAGCGAACCTGGTCTTCGATCAGGTCCTCCCTCCACGCCTCCGCCCACTCCGACCGATTGAGGGGGAGATCACTGCGCCTCTCCGACCCAGGCAGAGACACTTAACCCGCAGGGGTAGGCTGACCAATTCACCTCGGGGCTGCCTCCGCGTCAAACAAAATGGCCGGTGGTCTTCGTATCGGCCTCAATCTCCTCTCCTCTGATCCCCCAGATCCCCTCGGGCAATAGTTCTACACCCACCTCCTCCGCAACTTCTTTGATAGCCTGAGCTCCTCTAATTCGCCGTGCTTCAGGTACTGTAGGTTTTTTTTAATTTTTTTAATGTAGTTTCCAGGTGTTTGGTGGCCATTTTGCGTTTTTGGCTTTCAGGGGGCCCTGAATTCTTTAATCTCCATTTGTGAGATTTCGGCTCTGGCTTGCGAGAAACCGTGTCCCACCGATCACAGAGGGGGTCTTCCCCTAGCAAATTTCGTATTTGTGGAGGTTTATATTAATTTATTTTCGTAGCTTATTCCCCCTTATCTAGTCCTTTGGGACAGAGCTCTACTGCTGCACGTCCTTTTTCCTTGGTGTCTTGGTCACTGGGGGGACATACTTTAAGAGGGAAAAGTATGGGTAAGGTGGGTACAGAAACAAGAGGGATGGGGGGGGGGGAGAGAATTGGGGGTTATATTTCCAACATATCGATTACACAGAAGCTATAATATTTATTCTTAAAATATTATATACATTGTGGTTGTAGAGGTGCATTATATCATATTTTCTGGACATGTTCAAAGGCTGGTATTTTCTGGAGAAAAATTAAGAGAGATCACCACTTGGTGCTGTTGTACCAATAGATCCTGTAATAATGATTTTGGGGAGACCCATACCAAATGTATCATATGCTACGGACAAATTAATTGCACATCTTCTGACAGCAGCAAGATGTACAATATCACTTCAATGGAAGTAGACAAATGTACCATCCTATCAGATCTTTCAGGAAAAAGTTAGACATGTTCTAGAAATGGAAAAACTAAAGGCATTTATGAACAACTCTACGGAAAGATTTGAAAAGATCTGGAATCCTTGGATAAGGGCCTTTACAGAAGACATAGCAACAATACAAGATTTACAAATCTAAACAAATTTATGCAGAAAATGTACTAGGATTAGTACCGCTATGGTCTCTTGCCATCCCCCCATCTCCATATTTTGTTATTAGTACTGTTAAATATTTTTTCTACTGTTATTATTCTTTCTGTATTGTTGATCTAATTATGTTGGCTTTATTGTCCTCCTTCTGCCTTTCCCTCTTTTGTTCTGTAGCCCCCTCCCTCCCCCACCCTGAATATAAGTGAAAAACAAATAAAAATATATAAAAACAACGAACGGATATCCAGATCCGCTATCATTTAGGTGGATATCTAATATATACAGTTGAATTATGACAACCTTTTAGATTTACATCTTTATTGTTTTTCATTTATAGAGATATTTACCAACTTATTATAGCTGTCATATTCACTCTATACCTTCCAGCCACATAGGAAACTAGTTCGTTGTTTTTATATATTTTTTTCTGTTTGTTTATGTTATCATACGTTTTGTATAAACTTTATGTGTATCTGTTTTTGTCTTTGTCAGCAATACAGATCTGCTCTCTTGCCTATGATCCTCCGCTTACACGGGACGCACCTACCATCAAAGGCAGCTGATTGGGAGACTGGTTCCTCCAATAGGATTTGTCTCTTTGTTTTTCTCGCCAATTTGCATTGCGTCATCCGTGATTGGAGGCAGGGGATCATCTATAAGAATGTGAGTATGAGTAGACGCGAACCCACTTTTTGATAAAGGGCGTTTGCCTGAAACCCGTCAG
This sequence comes from Ascaphus truei, assembly GCF_040206685.1. Taxonomy (NCBI): domain Eukaryota; kingdom Metazoa; phylum Chordata; class Amphibia; order Anura; family Ascaphidae; genus Ascaphus; species Ascaphus truei. The sequence goes on along the minus strand of NC_134487.1, from coordinate 241,192,708 downwards.
AGTGTTTACCTGATGTTCTCCGTATACCATGACCATTAAAATATAACTTTTTAACCGTTTTTTGCTAGTGTTAGCCCCATTTGTCACAGCTGTGCTCCGCTCCATTCATTGGATTGTTCTCTTCTGTTACTGACTGGCGTGATGCACGCAAAAGGGATAAGCTGCCATCTATGTGAGTATTACCCCATTATTCAGTTGGGGAGAAGCTGACAATTATAAGTGCGATTATAGAGGAACATTGTCCTGTGGAGTACTCTTACTGGATCATCATACATCTATACAGGTATCTGTCTCCACTATTTGGACGGTTATTGTATTTAACCCCTCACAATATGTTTATGCACTGGGTCTAATAATCTCACCAGGCTTGATTAGAGCTTATCCAACACACTACTATGTGTTTTATTCAGGACTTTATTTGAAATACATGTTTCCTTTGTGTATTGAGCACTGTTACTTGGAACTTGTTTCTAACTACTTACCCATGGATGTACTAAGACCATACATATTGTTTGGTGTCCCCCACACATACAGAAAGTGTGTGTGTGTGTGTGTGTGTGTGTGTGTGTGTGTGTGTGTGTGTGTGTGTGTGTATATATATATATATATGTTATATTTTAAAAGGTACCAGCAGGAAGCTTTTCCTGTGCCCAGCAATGAATGTATTAACATGCATATATGTTAAGAGGAAATGAGCTGATGGGTCTTTCATCTCCGCACTTCAAAGGGCCCCCTGCGAAGTGAATGCCGCAATGTCTAGAGAAGAGCCGGTGTTGAAAAGCCTCAGAGAGCCAAGGTGTTAGAGTGGCCAGGATATCCCTGAGTACCAGATCCTAGTACACAGTATGGGGCAGTCACACTTGGTTGCCAAATTCCAGACTTACTGTCGCCAGGGAAGAAGTGGGACCCAGTATGCTAAGCAGCTTAGTTGTCAAGTTGACACATGCTCTGTGCAAACCAGGAGGCCGTTTCTGCCCATGCTATGAACTACTGGCAAGTCTGGGTTAGGGGGAAAAAGTGTTCCCACAGAAGAGATTAGGTGTGTATGTTAGGTATAGGAGCCTTAACTCTATAAAGATGCCTGCAGCCTAGTCCCAGTGTGATTCATGATTTATACAAGCGTTGTTCAAGATTCCGTCCAAGTGCAGCGGCAGCGGCAGCGGTTCCGGAGCGCAAGGGGTTAAAACACAGTAACCAAGAATTTACCCCTACTTCAGGAATTCGTTAGCGCTGGGGGATCCCAGAACGAATCCCAATGAACGAGAACGAACTCTCTGCATTTGGTGGAAATATTGGGCAGGCAAGTTGCACCCTAGCCAAAAGGATTGTAAGCCAGAGACTATTTCTTCATCTTTTGTTCTATGGACAATTTATTTCATTTCCCCATCCCAGTAAGTGATTATTAAGTGTATTCTGAGGTTGTCGTGTGTTTGTCTGAAAATAAATAAATAACAATTTATTTTGCCCGCCTTGTTATGCTCAATCGAGAATCCCAAAAATGTATTCCTCTACCGTGACAACAATCACAGAGCATTTATTTTAAACCAGGTTTCGTTACTTAATACCTTTGTTCATAGACTCACTTTTAATGTCACCGTCAAGGGTACCAATAGTTTTTTATTGGTTATACTGGAGGAAGGGGTCATCATAAAGTAAGGAGGTTTGAGAGTTGTTTTGGGTTTCCCATTTAGCTCCCAAGTATTGCTACAATTATTTAAATTCACTAAGCTACACCATTATTGTTTCACAGCAACATACTTGCCAGACTTTGTTGATTATTCTGGAGATGTCAGGTGTAAATGGAATTCAAGTGATTCGGAATCCAAGTTGTCTGTTAGTATCCGTTTTGCTCTTGCTGTGTGTATCCCTTCTCCCGTGTGCTTTACCTGTGTGTTATTGATTGTGAGAAACTGTTATGTATTTCATATACTGTAAGCGATACATAGAACTTTACATTGCATTGTTATTCATTCAAAAAGTGTAACAATAAATATAAAGTTACCTGTCAGTATTGAAAAATGTAAAATTGAGAGAGAGAGAGAGAACACACGAACACTATGGGCCATATTTACTAAAGGGTGCTATTCCAAAATACATCATCTGGCTCATTCAAGTGAATAAGCTGGAAGGTGTCTGGTGGAATAGGACCACTTAGTAAATATTGGTCTTAATGTATGAAATACAAACATTTGTTTGTTGTCCCTTTCTCTGTAAATATACAATGTATGTATATAATGATTATGACATATTTAGTGATGCATAAGATTTACTAACAATCTTTGCATTAAATGTTGGTTTTATATGGGTGAGTTATGACAGGGGTGCACAAACTATTTGCGCTGCGCCCCCCCTGCCTACTCCCCCGGTGCTTGTGCCCCCCTACATTCCTTTCTGGCGTGCGGGGGTCATGTGACTTCACGCCATAACCCTGCGGCGTCATTTGACGCTGCGTTGCCATTGCGATGCGTTGCCGAAGACCCGGCTGACAGCAGGTAAGTAAGTTAGAGGCCTCACGCCCCCCCCCCCCCCCCGGCATTTAATTTAAATGCTGTGGGGAAGAGCGCGGGGCCCCAGCAAATCTCCCACCCCCCTTGGGGGGCGCACCCCCTAGTTTGCCACTGCTGAGTTATGATACAGTTTATGACAATTTAATACAAGATTGTCATGAGTGCTCACCACAAACAATGTGGGACCACGAGGCTGAGGTGGGGATATTGATAGCCACCGACTAACAACCGAACAGGCACGTCCGGAGTGCAGAGTGGTAGTCGTGTAGCCGGGTCAGGGTAGGAGATGTCAGAGTGGTCTAGGTACTTGCCGTGGTCAAGGTGAGGAGGTCGGATAGTCGTTGATGCGGTGCCAGAGTCCAGGAGTAGAGAGAGAAGAGTAGTCGAATCCGTAGCCGTGGTCCAGGAGTCAGAGAAGTCGGGAGTCTGGGTGCAAGCTGAGGTAAAAAATACAAAGCAGGAACAAGGCAACAGGAAGCAAGGAGGTAAGCACACAAGAAAGATTATGCTCAGCCAATTTGCCAAGGGGTTGGCTGAGTATATAAAGGAGAGAGAGCCAATGAGAAGGCTGCAGGGAGTGACCATTATCTGTATGATGTATAGTGATAGGCAGGGGCAGAGCCCGTAGCAGCTGTGGAATAAGTGATCCCGTTAACCCCTTGAGTGCCTGCAACAGTTCAGCGTCTGCACGTATTTCGCATGTGCTGTGCGCTGCCCCTGTTGTCACAAAGGCGGGACCTGGAGGCGGTCGCCGCGGTGTCAGTCTTCCTCACGGGCGGCACCTGCGCGCAGGCTGTGACTGACGTGCGTCACCAGTGACGTCGCGGGATGTGTCACAGGGGCGGAGCTAGGGGACAGTCCCTGCTGTGTCTGCCCTTCCAGCAGCGCGGTTCCTGGGCACAGGTTGTGGCAGGTGCGCGTCATTGGTGACGTCGTGAGATGCGTGACGGGGGCGGGACCTTGCGCTGATCCTCACAAAGATGCTTGTATTGTGTTATTCCCTCCACAAAATCTGTCCTCACGTTCCATGGATTGCAGGATTTCTGTCAGACCTTTTAAGCTGCACCGCGGCAGGTCTCTGGAGGGGGATGCTGATGAGGACCCCATGGGGGTGGGGGAAGTCAAGGTAACAGAGTATATGATGTTACATGGGTGTCACACCTGAACCTTCTTATCTCATAGTCAGCTGTATAGTTATTGCAATGATTGGGACGAAGCTCATTGGACTGAATTTTAGAAAGGTAGAAGCATTGTTTATGCTGTAAGATGGAAGAAGGTGGGTGGAGCCTTACATAAGAAATCCACTATTCTTTAAGAAGTGGAGTTCTAGCTTTATAATAATAATAATAATAATAATAATAACAATAAATAAAATAGTGGTACTCTCTGTGTCAAAATTAAAAAGTAGTAATACTCAACATTTGCTAGCACCATCACATTTTGACCACTGATTATATTCAATTTACTAGCTCAGAAACCCAGGACCAGATCATTATCACACAGTGATCTGGAGCGAGTTGGCAGTGTGTGTCCTTAGCTGCTCCCCCCTCCCTATCTCTGCAGGCTGTTGGAGCTGAACTGTGTCGTCCCCTTGGAGAAGGACTTAAAGGCCTCTGTCTTCGATTATGACCTTGTGTGCTCTGATGAGAAAGTCGGAGAGATCGTCATTGACATGGAGAATCTGCTTCTCTCACGTTTTGGGGCCAATTTGTGGGCTTCCCCAAACCTACAGTGTGTGAGCAACAGACGTAAAGTGACTGTGTGCATGGGTTACAAGTGGGATTATTAGGATGGGTCATTTGGGGCCATAACCCAAAACTGGTTTCTATTATTAGTATATACCAAACAATACTCAGCAACCACAAGATGTCAGTATGACTCAATCATACACATTGGGAATATACCTTCCAGCAATATACATGGTGACCACATGGTATCACTATGATTATAATACTCACTGGGTATTTACCTTCTGTACTATACATAGCAACACGCAGGCAATCACTTTATAAAGACCTATTGGGTATATATCCCCTGCAATATACATAATGACCACAGAGTGTCACTATGACAATGAAACTCATTGGAATTTTGAAATGTAATTCCTGCAATATATGCAAAACCTACCAGCACAAGTGCCACTATATACTGTATCTTCCTTAACATCTGTTGCCACCACTTTGAGGCAGAGAGATAAGGATTTGAGGGAATATATATATATATACACACACACACACACACACACACTGGTTGACAAATCACCAAAAAATCTACTCGCCACCTAGTACCAAACGGGGCGAGCAAATGTATAGGTTTGTGTATATAATATACACACACACACACACACACACACACACACCACACTTATTAAGGTTATGGTGGGTAAAAAAAAGTGACAAAAACTCTCCACAGTAAAGCATATAGCAACTGTAAATATTACTGTATGTTCATTTGCATGTCTTAGACAGGTCTGCAACCCTGTCTTTCCCCTTTATCGCCCAGCACACAGCACTTCCACTGCAGCAAGGGATTCTGGGAAATGACATGCAAATGAGCACAAAGTGCCACCTTTTATCTCAAGCTCATATTACACGAGCAACCTTTAAGCCAATGCATGCTGCTTTAAACACAGCTTTTAAGCATAGGCTGGGGTGAGATGCAAAGCCAGTAAACCCACTCACAGACATGTTTCAACCTTGATGGGTATCATCAGAGTGAGGTTGGTTGCTGGCTATGCTGGTTTGAGACAGAGAGACAGAGAGACAGAGAGACAGAGAGACAGAGAGACAGAGAGACAGAGAGACAGAGAGACAGAGACAGAGAGAGAGAGAGATACAGAGAGAGAGAGAGACAGAGACAGAGACAGAGACAGAGAGAGACTGGGTGACTGACGGACTGACTGGGTGGGTGACTGACGGACTGGGTGGGTGGGTGACTGACGGACTGGGTGGGTGACTGACTGACTGGGTGACTGGGTGGGTGACTGACTGACTGGGTGACTGGGTGGGTGACTGACTGACTGGGTGACTGGGTGGGTGACTGACTGACTGGGTGACTGGGTGGGTGACTCATTGGCTTGGTAGGTGGGTGACTGGGTGGGTTCTTCTGGTGTCACACACACACACACACTCTCTCCCCCACACACACACACACTCTCTCCCACACACATACATACTCTCTCCCACACACTCTCTTTCTCTCTCTCTCCCACACACACACACACACACACACACTCACACACAGATTGAAAGCCCCCCTCTTCCCCCCCCCCCCATCTCCCGCAACCCAGACAGTTTACCCATGGGAGGCAGGGGATCACCGGGACGCAAGGGAGCACCGGAGCGCAAGGAGGGAGCACCAGGACGCGCACCCCCCCCCCCCCTCTCCAGCGGGAGCACCCCCGCTGGCACCTCCCGCCCGGTGGCGCCCCCGCCCCCCTCCCGCTACCTTCTCTCTCCTGCGATCGAGGCTGTCTTTTCCGCAGCCCCCCCCCCCAACCCCCTCCAAACCCAACCAAGGAGAAACGTAGCCGGAAGGGGACGCGCTGGATCCAGCAACCACCCACCAACCTTGCCCCCCGCGTACGCCCGTCTCCCGTGCACCCCCCTCCCTACTCGGGCCGCAGCCATGGGGACAGGAGACTCAGAGGTGCCAGCCGGCCCGTTCTTCCCCGCTCCCATTACCCTGCCTGCGTGGGCGCCAAGGGAACGTGGGAGGGGAAGCGCCTGACTGCACCCGCCTACCTTGCTCCTCCATTCCTGTGCAGCAGCCGTGGGGACCTCCGTGTACTCCCCGTGAATCCCCCTCATCGTCTGTGAACTTTTTCTGGTACAATACTACAGATCTTTTGCCTTTCATGCCATCTTAGGACTTTACAACTAGGACATTATTTCCATGACAATCTGCAAGTATACATAATGATTTTTTCATTTCATCAGTGGTGACCTCTTGTAATTCATTTGTTTCCTTGGTGACCTGGGTGGTACTGTATTGGCAATTATTATTATCATTAGCAGTCAATAGTTCACAGCACACAGCTGACATCATTTTTTGACCGGCTGGTCTTTACATATATCTCAGGCGTTGACAACTTTTTTTTCCTTGAGCAGCAATAATCTGTTCTCATTACACATGTATTAAGGACTACAGTATTACTCTGATCTTTTGTACGTCTTACAGCTGTAGGGATCCTATGGGGATTGTTTTAACTTTGTATCTTTTTTGTGTTCTCCATGTCCATAAATAAACATTTTTTCACTATTATTTACGCTTGAGTGCTTTTAGTGGGACACTTTTCTTTTTTCTCTTTTCATTATTTCACACACACACGCACACACACACACACACCTGTGTGTGTGAGTGCCTGTGTGTGTGTGCGTGTGTGTGTGTTGCTTTTGATTTCCTTCCATCAGCAGCTCCAGCCCGAACCCGTGGAGGGAGGGGGTTAGAGTAGCGGGACCCTCTGCTGAAGCAACGCCCGCCTCCCGCTCAAGCCTCCCACTCCCGCCCACCTCCCGCTCCCTACAGACCTCATATCGCGGTCTGGGTCTATCAGCGCCCCGCCTGTCTGCAGTGCGGGCGCGCTGACTGAGGGAGCGGGGCCTTAGCCTTAGGCAGGTCTGCTAACCTGCCTTTCACCGTTATCCCCAGCATACAGTGCTTCCACTGCAGCAAGAGATTCTTCGAAATAACATGCAAATGAGCACACAATGTGTCACCTTTTGTCTGAAAAAACATTGTTACATGGAGCCATATAAGCTAATGCTCGTTGTTAACACAGCTTTAAAGCACAGCATGGGAATCATGTGCAAAGCCAGAGAAAACATTCACGGACATGTTTCAACCTTAATGGGTATGATCAGTGTGAAGTTGGTTGTACTGCTGGCTTTGCAATTTTCAAGACTGTAGGATTTACCATCACGTTTTAAGTTATGGTGGGTGAAAAAGGCAACAAGAAACCTCCACCGTATTGCATATAGCAAATAAAAAGATCACTTGTGAGCACATTCACATGTCTTAGGCAGGTCTGCAACCCTGCCTTTCAACCATTATCACCTAGCATACAGTGCTCCCACTGCAGCAAGGGATTCTGGGAAATTACATGCAAATGAGCATACAATGTGTCACCTTTTGCCTGGAATATCCATACACATGGAGCCCATTTAAGCAGATACATCGCCGTTCACACAGCTTTTAAGCACAGCATGGGACTAGCAAAGCAAGTCAAACCACTCACAGACATATATATATATAAAATGAATAGACAATACCATTCTGTGGCTACTCGTCAATTCGTTTTTGATTATTAAGCTCGGCTAACACGGTACAGATACCACTACATCTATATATAAATAAAACGGAAATAGCCGTGTTAGTCCAGTTGCGATAGTGCAGAATAAATGAGTACTTCAGTTTTAGGTGATACCTTTTTTATTTGGACTAAAGAAGTATTTCAATATTAGGTGATGCTTTTTTTTATTTGGACTAACAGCTGTAGCTTTCCTGCTACCTTCTGAGATCTCGCGAGACGCGAGGAGGACAATCACGTGACCGGAAGAGTCAGTGTATGCGCAGACACCGGCGGAGAGAGACGCGGGTCGCCTCCTCTAACAGTGGAGTGCCTTCCAGCGGTATACAGACTATCTGTGGACTGTGACACCGCGAGGAAAGGGGCGCAGGACGTCCGTTCAGGAGGTGAAGAGAGTATCTATTGCAGGAGAGAACCAGAGTGGGGCTTCCTCGTCACAGATATATCCTTGTGTTTTTAGTATAATAAATTGTTTTGTACTTGAGAGCTCTGTCTCTCTCTCTCTCTCTCTCTCTCTCTCTCTCCCCTTTTTCCTTTCCTTATCCTTTCTGATCATATATTATCTGGGAGCATAGCATAGTTCACTAGTATATAAGAAGTTTGGAAGCGTGGATTCAATACATCAACCTGAGATCATCTACTTTTTCCCAAAATTGATCTGATATCTTGTAAGTGCATTCTTTATAGCAGGAATGTATATCTAGTGTTTACAGATTACACTATGTTTTGTTTTCTTCTCTCCTGTGCACTATAGGTCATTTTTGCTATCCATTTGTGACTTTTCTCTCTGAGAGAGAGTCTGGGCCAGCTGCAGGGAGAGTTTAGACAAATTCTTTATAAACGGTGGTATATGTGTATCCTTCAAATATATTTGGTGTATATTGTATAGCGCAGTTCTGTTTTTCTGTTGCTCCTGGGCACCTAACCTCCCCGGTGTCCACAAGAGCTAGCCCACCCAAATGTGTGAGACAGCGCTGCCCCACTAGAACTGAAGGTGTAGAGTTGGTGCACTTGGTGAGGTGAGGTACCTTCCGGGTGCTCCAACACACGGTTGCGCTGATACAGTATGGTGGGATCCACTGATCCAGCGATGTCATCAGCGAAGCCTCCGCCTCTACGTTGGGTGGTGTTCCGCGTGGACAGTTCCACCATGAAGAATGTCTCTGTACGTATGGTCAGTGCTCGACAAACCTATACATTTGCTCGCCCCGGGCGAGTGGATTTACCCCCGGGCGAGTAAATATTGGCCCAAGCAGCACACGTTTGGTACTAGGTGGCGAGTAGATTTTTTTGTGTGGCGAGTAGATTTTTTGGTGATTTGTCAACCACTGCGTATGGTTATGATGATCCAGTCCCAGATCCCCACGGGCCCAGGTCACAGCCACGTTCTAGCTTTTCCTCACGCCAGTGCTACAGGATAGGGTCTCTATCTATGGGGGTCCCTGCAGTAGCCACAACAAGCTATCACAGTGAGTCGGGCCTAGCTGGGGCCTAGGGGGTCCTTGGCCTAGTGCATGGGTCACAGATGCCCTGCACCTAAACAAACTACCCATACCTTGTCCAAGTTCCGATTGGCGTGGTCCCAGATGCGCCAAAAGTATCAACTTGGTGCTCTCGAGAATCCTACAGTCCTATTGGCTGGGTCCCGACATGTGATGCGCATCCCCAATGCATAATGGGGCTTGTAGTCCCACAGAGCCCTATCTCATAATGGCCGCCGCTCGCGCTGATGCCCTGCGCATGCGTCAGCTCCCCTAATGGCCACCGCACTCGGGCGTGAACTGCACATGCGCAACTCGCACTGCGCATGCGTACACAATCAATATGGTGGCGTCCTGCAGAGGGAGCCGTCGGCGACCCAGTCGCCCTGTCAGCGATTGCAGTGCCCCCCCAGCACCAGCCTATCAGGCGGGTCCTCCGCCAACTCTGGCCATGCCCGGACAGCCGCAGCCTCCCCGCAACCAACCGCGAGGTACGGGGAGACCAAAGGGGGCCCGAGGGGGATGCCCGGAGGGGAGACCTGGCCACATTCTCCCCCTGGTGAAAATACATGTATAAATTACATGTATATGTAACTTAACACAGTTGCAATGGCTTTACATGAGATTGTACATTTCCGTGAACATTACAATCACAGATTTGATCTTACTTCGAGACCACTGCTGAGCCTCATAGTGGGGTGCCCCAATTGTATCGTAGGTTACCCGGCTTGGAGGGTACCTAGCACGCTGGCTTCTGCGAAGCCCTTCAACTCCCTCTGGGGAGTAATGTTCATAGTTCTGAGGCTCAGCCTCTGCCATTGGGGGTACTAGTGTCTCTGAAAAGTCTGTTTGGGGTATGAAGCAGGGACTTCTAGGGTCCAGAGGTTGGCTCATTGGAGCCACCGGAGTAGGCGTTTGTCGTCTGGGCCCTTTACCCGTAGCTCCTTCGGGAGGTGCCCCTTGATTCCTGGGTGCCCTTTGAGAGGGGCCCTCCATATGATCCTCTGCTGTTTCGTTGACTGTTTCTTCACAATCTATAGGACCCTCAGTGGTCTCGTTTATGGTTTCCTTGGTGTCTTCCGATTGTTCCGGCTCACCGTCCAGTGGTGTAGCCGGTATCTCTGGCTTGTCATCCCCCACTTGTGGGATAGGTAGGAGATGATTCTGGTGTCAGACCCTTACCCGGCCATCCGCATCTTTTATGCGGTAGACCGGGAGGCCCGGCATCTGTGACTCAACGTCGAACACTCCGTCTCGCCAGGGGTCAGCTAATTTATGTTTCCTGGGAATTCAGAGATTACGGACGAGCACGGCGTCTCCAGGACGAATCTCCCGATGTCTGACCGATGTATGATCATAGCGCCTTTTATTGTTGGCGTTCAGCTGGGAAGAAGACTTTTCGGCTTGCTGATAAGCCTGTTGCAGGCTTTCCTGGAGTCGTTGCACATATCTGAAATGCGTCGTATTGTGTACTCCATCTGTTGATACTCTCAGACACACGTCTACCGGTAACCGGGCTTCTCGACCGAACATGAGAAAGTATGGAGAGAATCCTGTGGACTCATGGCGGGTACAATTATATCCATGTACCAGTGTTTCCACATGCTTGCTCCATTCACTTTTCTGAGCGCCTTTCAGGGTACCGAGCATATCGAGGAGAGTCCTGTTAAATCGCTCCGGCAGAACGTCTCCCTCCGGATGGTACGGGGTCATTCGGGATTTAGTGATGTTTAGGAGCTTGAGTAATTCCTTGATGAGTTTACTCTCAAAGTCCCAGCCTTGGTCTGAATGTAGGCAGTTGGGTAGGCCATAGTGCACGAAGTATCGCTCGCACAGGAGCTTCGCCACCGTGATGGCCTTCTGGTCTTTAGTGGGGAAGGCTTGAGCCTTGTGTGTGTAATGGTCCATGATGACCAACACGTTACCGATGCCTCGGGCGTCTGGTTCAATGCATAGGAAATCCATACATATCATGTCCATGGGACCCGAGCTCTTCAGGTGAGCCATTGGTGCGGCTCTGGTGGGGAGGGTCTTGCGCTGAATGTACCGTGAGCAGCGGCGGCAGGGTCGTTCTACTGACTCTCGCATCCATGGTCAGAAGAACCGGTCTCATATCAGCCCAAAGGTCTTCTCCATGCCAAGGTGGCCGTGTTCGTTGTGCAGTGCTTTCAGGACCATATGTTGCAGCTTCCTGGACGGGACCAGTTGTCTTCTATCCGGGTGGTTATGGTACTGCACCACCCGATTGATAAGTCTACTCTATCTCGAATTTATCCATTTCTTGCATGAGTATCGCGACCATGTCGTTGGGGGCACGTTTCAGTATTGCAGGCTTATTTTGCTGGATGGCCTGGTGGATGATGCCAGCCACTTGATCCCACATTTGATATTGCACCATATCCTTCCATGCAATGATTTTGTCGTGGGTAATATTAATCACTTCGGGGGTCACAGTAGATGGCTGGAATGGCCTTGGATTTGCATCCCAAGGAGTCGGCAACCCTCAGTTCAGGGAAGGCCACTTTATCTTGCACAATAGCCGCCGTTGAGCACATAGCTCGCATCCCTGCTCCAGGGATCTCCTCCCAGAGGTCATCGTCCGGGGTGGAACCCAGTTCCGGTCTTCGGGATAGAGTGTCGGCTCCAATGTTCAGGGGCCTGGGTTTATATTTCAATGTAAACCAGTAATTGGAAAGGGCTGCCAGCCATCTGTGGCCCGTGGCGCCAAGCATGGCGGACGTTAATATGTATCTTAACGGATTGTTATCCGTCCGTACCTCAAAGGTGACGCCGTACAGGTAATCATGGAGTTTGTCCACGATTGCCCATTTGAGAGCGAGGAATTCCAACTTATGGACTAGATAATTCTGCTCGCTGGGAGTCAGACTGCGGCTCACGTCGGCCACTGGGCGGAAGCCAGTCGGGTACTTCTGGTGCAGGACTGCACCGAGGCCGTTGAGGCTCGCATCTACATAGAGAATGTAGGGTTGTTCAGGGTCGGCATATGAAAGAACAGGCGCCTCTGTCAAGCTTCTCTTCAGGCCGATGAAAGCCAATTCACAGGCGGCCATCCACTAGTCGCCAAATGGTGTTTTCGCAGAGGTGGCCTTTTGCCCAGTATCCTCAGGGTATATTTTTAGGAGGTTGTTAAGAACTTTTGCTCTACTTGAATACCCGTCTACAAAACGGTGGTTGTAGCCACAGAAGCCTAAGAATGAACAGAGTTCCACAATGTTCTCGGGTCTGAGCCAGTTCACCACAGCTTCTATTTTGGCAGGGTATGTGGCTATCACCTCCGCGGACACTATATGTCCCACATAAGTCACGGACGGGCAACAGAAGTGGCACTTATCTAAGGACAGCTTCAGGTCTTCCTGGTCCAGCCGATCCAGCACCTTCAGCAGGCGTTCTTCATGTTCTTCCAGGTCTTACCGAAGACGATTATATCGTTCAGGTAGACCAAGCATTCCCATGGATTTGTGTCACCTATGGTTTTCTCCATCACTAGTTCAAACGTTGCCAGAGCTCCGCATATGCCTTCAGGCATATGGGTAAATTGGTAGAGGCCCAGAGGACACACGAATGCCGTCTTCTCCTGGTCCTCTGCGCTCATCGGTACCCCGATCTCAGATCCAGCACGCTGAACCACTTGCTCCCCCCCGATAGCACGTTAAGAAGTTCTTCAATTCACGGAAGGGTATACTGGTAAGGTACGGTGCGATTATTCAGTGTTCGATAGTCCACACACAGGTGGACCGACCCATTCTTTTTCCTCAACACCACGATGGGTGACGCGTATGGGCTGCAGAACTCGGTTACAATCCCCGCCATCTCCATCTCCTGTAGAACGTCTCTCACATCCTCCACATCTTGGGGGGCGATGCGCCGGGACCGTTCTCGGAAGGGGGTGCTATCACTTAATCTGATGGTGTGTTGGGCATTTCGGCTACAGCCCACATCCATCTCGCTCGTCGAGAAGACTTCTTCTCGGGCTTCTAACTTGACCGTCAGCCGCTTCCTCCATTCGGTGGACAGGGTCGAGTCCCCAAAGACATAGTCCAGCCCGACCATTGGATCTTGTACCGCAGTGTGGTCACCTACGCGGCCATCTTATCGACGGAAGTAACTGGATATATTCGATTCAATTGTTGGCCTTGGTCGAAGGACATGGGGAAAGGGGAGATGTTCTGGATGAACACTTTAATCCGCCCCGGTAGCTTGGATGTCCATTCCCGTACTTGGTGCACCAGTTTGTAGCCCCTGCGAGCATCTTCCTTAGGTGTGCTTTCTAGGGAGAAGAGGTGATCGGCTCTTCTTGGCTCGGGTAGCAGCACACTGCGGCCATGCGCTTCACTCCCCCTGGTGAAATCTCGGTTACACCTGCTCTGAGGTTATAGATGTACCATGTCCATCTTGGGCCGACACCTTGCAACACTCTTCCCCCTGCACCACGCCGTTGATGGGGTACTCCTCATTGCTGAGGCCCCACAGCTTCATCTTGTCTGCTGACTGTAATGGCAGATGTTTGATATGTTGATCGTAGAATGACCTGTACACAATGGTCACCTGGGATCCAGTGTCCAGCAAAGCCGATGCATATTTCCGTCCACGAGGATTCGAATGATGGCAGCTTGTCCTACGCGACAGTATGTGTCTGCTGGAGGTGTTTCGTCGAGGTTTGGTGGTGGTGCGCTTTCTGCAGGCGGGGAAGTTGCTTCTGCTGTCTGAACGTTGCAAATTATGGCCTTGGGATGGAACGTTCTAGTAGGAGTTTTTTTTTTCTCCGGGCAGTCCCGGGAAAAGTGGCCCTTCTGGGCTCAGCTGAAGCAGATTGTGCCACTGGAGGCCAGGGGTCCCCCCAGTAGGTGGGGGATACTCTCCCAGACGCCCTGGATTTGGATGTAGCTGACTTAGGAGGAGGATCCTCCTCAGTGCTGTATGCCTCCTTTTACCTAAGGGGCAGCCAGCCCCTTGGATTCATCCTTGCGAGACTCCTTGGTCTTCTGGGGAGTATGTAGACGAGTGTGAACTTTGTGTATCTTAATCTGGTTTAAGAGTCCAGTAAAGGTAGGGGGTTCCCCTTGCATAAGGCCACATCTAAGCATGTTGGCTATGGGGTGATTTGGACTTGACCCTCGCAGAAACTGTTTCAGTCGGTCCTCGTCCACACATGAGACGAAGATGAGCTTCCGAGTAGGTAGCGGCCACAGTACGAGTTGTAGGCGATGTATGAAAGCTGAAAGCTCTTCACCTTATTTTTGGAGAAGGCCATAGTATTTGGCCCAGAGCTCACTCTCATCTTCTTCTACGCCATAAGCCTCATGTAGAAAGTCTACCAGCATCTGTGCCGTTACCTCCGAGTGCTCCTCCCAGTGCATACTCACTAGGGGGGGGAGGTCACAAACACTCCATAATCCACTGTCGTCTTACTGCCTCGGAGCAGGACCACTCTCCTAGAACCTTTAGAGTGTGTTCTCGCCAGGCGGCGATCCCTTCCTCGCCCACAGGATGGGGATCATCCTGGAGAAAGCCTTGAGAGTCCTGTAGCTTTGGGATTGAGAAGACATTGTTAAGGCCCCCACCAGTTGCGGTAGGGTCACACCTAACTCGGAGCCGCCACTTGACAAGCGACTCTTGTATTGAGGCCTTGGACTAGTAGCCTGAGTATGGCTTCTCGCCCATCGGTTAGGGGCAGGTGACGGTGGGGGAGACACGGCCCAGCTGTGGGCCTCTTTTGTGGCCGTAATTTTTAATGTGACCCTGGGCGGGGTCACATCAATCCCCCTGGGGGAGCGCCAAGTTGGTGCTAGCGGTCTCCCAGCCCCTTGTGTGTAGGAGGAGGAGTTGGGGCCTCACCTGAGTAGGGTACCACCACAGAGGGTCCCAGAGTGGACGTGGCCTAGGGAGCTGGTAGCCCAGGATAGATAAGGGAGCAGCCGTCCCCCGAGGTCTCAGGTAGAATTAGGGCCTGAGGGGCCGCTTCCAAGCATATCTCTTGCACGGTGGCCAGGAGTACTGCACTCCAACGGAAAGCGGTGTCATATTTACAGTCTAGGACCCGGGCGTTGGCCAGTCCTGGGGAGTTTCTTACGTGATCACGGACTGTAAATGCAGACGTAAAGGTGGAGACTGCTCCCACTGCGACCACGTGTCGCGGAGCTACTTGGTGTTCTAAGGCCCAATCGCAGTCCTCCTGCCTTGAGGGTACAAACATGGTTTTGTCTCTGCTAATTTAGCTGCTGCTCGGGCACCCCAGGTTTGAGATCTCAGCAGTGCCTCCAATTGTAGTTCTCCTCCACCCCCTGGGAGATATGGCGGCTACCGTGTGTGTGCTGTGTTACCTGTGGCTCACAGGAGAGCCAAGCCTCCACTGCTGGGAGCCTAGGGTGTGCCTGATCCATCAGGTGCAAGCGCCTACACCTGAAGCGGGATCCGATTATGTGGGATGACCCTGTTACAGGACCCAAATAATAATAATATACGCATAGTGATAGACAACAGTTTTACTATAGGCAAGCAAACAGAATAACAGTACCACACCAATGTGGGCCACGCAAAGCCGTTTCCCCATAGGGCCCGTCAACCAAACCCCCACACCCCGATGGAATGTCCCCTCAAAGAACTGAGGTGCTCCTGTGCACCTAACCTCCCCGGTGTCCACAAGAGTTAACCCACCCAAATGTGTGAGACAGTGCTGCCCCACCAGAACTGAAGTTGTAGAGTTGGTGCACTTGGTGAGGTGAGGTACCTACCGGGTGCTCCAACACCCGATAGCGCTGATACGGTATGGTGGGATCTACTGATCCAGCAATGTAATCCGCGAAGCCTCCGCCTCTACGTTGGGGTGGTGTCCCACATGGACGGTTCCACCATGAAGAAGCTGGGGCCTAGGGGGGTCTCTGGCCTAGTGCAGGGGTCACAGATGCCCTGCACCTACACAACCTACCCTAACCTTGTCCCAGCTCTAACTGGCGTGGTCCCAGACATGCCAAAATTATCAACTTGGTGCTCCTGAGAATCCTACAGCCCTATTGGCTGGGTCCTGACATGTGATGCACATCCCCAATGCATTATGGAGTTTGTAGTCCCCTCGGAGCCCTATCTCATAAAGGCCGCAGCTCGCAGTGATGCCCTGCACATGCGCCAGCTCCCCTAATGGCCACCACACTCGGGAGGGTAATGCGCATGCGCGCACATAATCAATATGGCGGCCCAGGGGTAGGGAGAAAGGTGATAAATAGGCGGGGAGAAGAACTCCACCCTCAGATTCCAGGAGGAAGGGCGGAGCCTGGAGACGATCCCTGCAGTGTCTCCTCTTCTAGTAACACGGTGCCTGGGCAGGTTGTGGCTGACGCGCGTCGCGAGATGCATGAAGAGGGCGGGACTTTACGCTGATCCTCACAGCAGCACCCTTGATTATTGGAGCCTATTTCAGGAAGGTCTAGAGATGCACAGAATATATGGTGAAATCTGCCGTGAACACTTGGATGCTACGGCTCCCAGAGCCTTTTGAACTTATTTTTTGTACCCTGTAATAAAACACCACTAGTAATGTTTTCCATAGCCATCACATACCGCACCTTATTTACTACCAAGTCCAAGTCCATAGTGGAATGAAGTGGTTTTCTCCACTTTTTAGCTATTTGGCATTTTGCCACATTCAGTAGATGTGATCAGTTACATGGAGTATCTCAGTCCCATAGATCGTCTTAAACAGACAATTCAAGCAGGTTGTTTGTCTCTCATTATTATTTTTTTTACATAGGTTTGAAGCAGGGGATCTCTGGGAGCTGAACACTATTAATTTACATGTAGCCCTTGCAGCCCTCACCCCCCCCCCCCCACACCCCCCAAGTGAGATTGGGTTTGCACTGGTTCTTAGACCGTGAATCACACTGATGGTACAATGGTGTTTATTGTAGGTTCTTATCTTACAGCATAGCATAGCTTTCCTCTGCATGGTGCTCCTCCTTAGGCCTCCTAGTGAGACACCCAAGGTAGATAGTACTCACTCCACAGGGGGAGGAAAGAGACATCTACTTTTGTGAGAGTGCCAGTATTTATACCCTTGGGTGTGACTGTAACTCCGCCTCATAACAAGACAGATCTGGATACTGACAGGCCATCACATCCAGTATGTGACCCAATCAGTATCCACCTCTCAGGCTGACACTCTCTGGCTGTTGCTAGGCCCGCCCTTGGATACATCCAAATGTATCTAAGGCTGCGGCCAGGCAAGGAGCGGGCGCGCTGGCGCTCGGGCGTTGCGCCCTGCTCGGCCGGGTGATTCGTGGTCAACTAGGCGCGCGCTTGTCTGGGGGCGCGGCCACGACATCACGGAGCTGGTTCACCCTCATTGGGCGAACCACTCACGTGACGTGCTTGCGAGCGGCAAAATCAAATTTGCTTGCTCTGCAAGCATCTAAGCGCCGAGCATGCGCAGGCACTTGCTCACATTGGCCACACACATTGACTCAATGTGTTTCAGAACGGCCAGCGTGAGCGGGCACGCTGGCACTCGTGCACTGCGCCCTGCTCGGCCGGGCGATTCGTGGCCGGCTAGGTGCGCGCGAGGGGGGCGTGGACAAGATGTCAAAGAGCTGGTTCGCCCTCATTGGGCAAACCGCTCACGTGACGCGCGAGCGGCAAATTCAAATTTGCTTGCTTGGCAAGCAGATAAGCGCCACGCATGCTCAGGCGCTTGCTCACGCTGGCCACACACATTGCCGCAATGTGTTTCATTTCGGCCAGCGTGAGCGTGCGCACCCGCTCAGCAGCACCCTGGCCGAGGACCAAGACTGCAAAAGCACACAAGGCCTTTCTGAAGGAATTTACCCATCCACTGCCTGCACCTAACAGAAGTTACACTGGTAGGGCCCAGAAAAATAGGTAGCGTCCGGGAGGCTATGCTAAATACATATGGGGTCAGCAGAGGGAAGATCTTTCCCCATACTGTCCCCTGCGGTAATCTGGGTACCTATGCAGAGATACGTAATAATGAATTAAACATGATCTAATACAAAAATACAAAATACAAAAATACAAAAATAACATTGGAATCACACACAAAATAATAGAAAAAAGATCTTGAAGCAGTGTAAGCTGTAATATTAGAGATAAATGTCCCCATAGAACAGGGGTGGGGAACCTTTTTTCTGCCAAGGGCCATTTTGATATTTATAAAATCATTCGAGGGCCATCCAAAATAATCAACTTAAAAATTAGCCTGCTGTATTTGGTGAAACATTTAATGAACTCACCACTAATGTGATGGCTGGAACTGCTTCTCTTTGGGTGACTGACTGACTATGGGTTGGTGTCTGTGCACACGCAAATGCACACGTGCACACACACACAGAAATCGGGCAGGGGGTAGGAAAATCAGACTCACAGACCCACTCTCTCTCTCAGACCCACTCTCTCTCTCAGACTCTCAGACCCACTCTCTCTCTCAGACTCTCAGACCCACTCTCTCTCTCAGACCCACTCTCTCTCTCAGACTCTCAGACCCACTCTCTCAGACCCACTCTCTCTCTCAGACTCTCAGACCCACTCTCTCTCTCAGATCCACTCTCTCTCTCAGACTCTCAGACACTCTCTCTCTCAGACAATCTCTCTCTCATACACAGTCTCTCTCTCTCTCTCTCTCTCTCTCTCTCTCTCTGACACACACTATCCCTCTCCCTCTCAGACACACACTCTCCCTCTCCCTCTCAGACACACACTCTCCCTCTCCCTCTCAGACACACACTCTCCCTCTCTCTCTCAGACACACACTCTCCCTCTCTCTCTCAGACACACACTCTCCCTCTCTCTCTCAGACACACACTCTCCCTCTCTCTCAGCACACACTCCCCCTCTCTCTCTGACACACACTCACCCTCTCTCTCTCAGACACACACTCTCCCTCTCAGACACACACTCTCCCTCTCTCTCAGACACACCCTCTCCCTCTCTCTCAGACACACTCTCCCTCTCTCTCTCAGACACACACTCTCCCTCTCTCTCTCAGACACACACTCTCCCTCTCTCTCTCAGACACACACTCTCCCTCTCTCTCTCAGACAACACTCTCCCTCTGTCTCTCAGACACACTCTCCCTCTGTCTCTCAGACACACTCTCCCTCTCTCTCTCAGACACACTCTCCCTCTCTCTCTCAGACACACACTCTCCCTCTCTCTCTCAGACACACACTCTCCCTCTCTCTCTCAGACACACACTCTCCCTCTCTCTCTGACACACACTATCCCTCTCTCTCTGACACACACTCTCCCTCTCTCTCTCAGACACACACTCTCCCTCTCTCTCTCAGACACACACTCTCCCTCTCTCTCTCAGACAACACTCTCCCTCTGTCTCTCAGACACACTCTCCCTCTGTCTCTCAGACACACTCTCCCTCTGTCTCTCAGACACACTCTCCCTCTCTCTCTCAGACACACTCTCCCTCTCTCTCTCAGACACACTCTCCCTCTCTCTCTCAGACACACTCTCCCTCTCTCTCTCAGACACACACTCTCCCTCTCTCTCTCAGACACACACTCTCCCTCTCTCTCTCTCTCAGACACACACTCTCCCTCTCTCTCTCAGACACACACTCTCCCTCTCTCTCTCAGACACACACTATCCCTCTCTCTCTGACACACACTCTCCCTCTCTCTCTCAGACACACACTCTCCCTCTCTCTCTCAGACAACACTCTCCCTCTGTCTCTCAGACACACTCTCCCTCTGTCTCTCAGACACACTCTCCCTCTCTCAGACACACACTCTCCCTCTCTCTCTCAGACACACACTCTCCCTCTCAGACACACACTCTCCCTCTCTCTCTCAGACACACACTCTCACTCTCTCTCTCAGACACACACTCTCCCTCTCTCTCTCAGACACACACTCTCCCTCTCTCTCTCAGACACACACTCTCCCTCTCTCTCTCAGACACACACTCTCCCTCTCTCTCTCAGACACACACTCTCCCTCTCTCTCTCAGACACACACTCTCCCTCTCTCTCAGACACACACTATCCCTCTCTCTCTGACACACACTCTCCCTCTCTCTCTCAGACACACACTCTCCCTCTCTCTCTCAGACAACACTCTCCCTCTGTCTCTCAGACACACTCTCCCTCTGTCTCTCAGACACACTCTCCCTCTCTCAGACACACACTCTCCCTCTCTCTCTCAGACACACACTCTCCCTCTCAGACATACACTCTCCCTCTCTCTCTCAGACACACACTCTCCCTCTCTCTCACACACACACTCTCCCTCTCTCTCTCAGACACACACTCTCCCTCTCTCTCAGACACACCCTCTCCCTCTCTCTCAGACACACTCTCCCTCTCTCTCTCAGACACACACTCTCCCTCTCTCTCTCAGACACACACTCTCCCTCTCTCTCTCAGACACACACTCTCCCTCTCTCTCTCAGACAACACTCTCCCTCTGTCTCTCAGACACACTCTCCCTCTGTCTCTCAGACACACTCTCCCTCTCTCTCTCAGACACACTCTCCCTCTCTCTCTCAGACACACACTCTCCCTCTCTCTCTCAGACACACACTCTCCCTCTCTCTCTCAGACACACACTCTCCCTCTCTCTCTGACACACACTATCCCTCTCTCTCTGACACACACTCTCCCTCTCTCTCTCAGACACACACTCTCCCTCTCTCTCTCAGACACACACTCTCCCTCTCTCTCTCAGACAACACTCTCCCTCTGTCTCTCAGACACACTCTCCCTCTGTCTCTCAGACACACTCTCCCTCTGTCTCTCAGACACACTCTCCCTCTCTCTCTCAGACACACTCTCCCTCTCTCTCTCAGACACACTCTCCCTCTCTCTCTCAGACACACACTCTCCCTCTCTCTCTCAGACACACACTCTCCCTCTCTCTCTCTCTCAGACACACACTCTCCCTCTCTCTCTCAGACACACACTCTCCCTCTCTCTCTCAGACACACACTATCCCTCTCTCTCTGACACACACTCTCCCTCTCTCTCTCAGACACACACTCTCCCTCTCTCTCTCAGACACACACTATCCCTCTCTCTCTGACACACACTCTCCCTCTCTCTCTCAGACACACACTCTCCCTCTCTCTCTCAGACACACACTCTCCCTCTCTCTCTCAGACAACACTCTCCCTCTGTCTCTCAGACACACTCTCCCTCTGTCTCTCAGACACACTCTCCCTCTCTCAGACACACACTCTCCCTCTCTCTCTCAGACACACACTCTCCCTCTCAGACACACACTCTCCCTCTCTCTCTCAGACACACACTCTCACTCTCTCTCTCAGACACACACTCTCCCTCTCTCTCTCAGACACACACTCTCCCTCTCTCTCTCAGACACACACTCTCCCTCTCTCTCTCAGACACACACTCTCCCTCTCTCTCTCAGACACACACTCTCCCTCTCTCTCTCAGACACACACTCTCCCTCTCTCTCAGACACACACTATCCCTCTCTCTCTGACACACACTCTCCCTCTCTCTCTCAGACACACACTCTCCCTCTCTCTCTCAGACAACACTCTCCCTCTGTCTCTCAGACACACTCTCCCTCTGTCTCTCAGACACACTCTCCCTCTCTCAGACACACACTCTCCCTCTCTCTCTCAGACACACACTCTCCCTCTCAGACACACACTCTCCCTCTCTCTCTCAGACACACACTCTCCCTCTCTCTCACACACACACACTCTCCCTCTCTCTCTCAGACACACACTCTCCCTCTCTCTCTCAGACACACCCTCTCCCTCTCTCTCAGACACACACTCTCCCTCTCTCTCTCAGACACACACTCTCCCTCTCTCTCTCAGACACACACTCTCCCTCTCTCTCTCAGACACACACTCTCCCTCTCTCTCTCAGACAACACTCTCCCTCTCTCTCTCAGACAACACTCTCCCTCTGTCTCTCAGACACACTCTCCCTCTCTCAGACACACTCTCCCTCTGTCTCTCAGACACACTCTCCCTCTCTCTCTCACACACACTCTCCCTCTCTCTCTCAGACACACATTCTCCCTTTCTCTCAGACACACTCTCCCTCTCTCTCTCTCAGACACACACTCTCCCTCTCAGACACACTCTCCCTCTCAGACACACACTCTCCCTCTCAGACACACACTCTCCCTCTCAGACACACACTCTCCCTCTCAGACACACACTCTCCCTCTCTCTCTCTCAGACACACACTCTCCCTCTCTCTCTCAGACACACACACACACTCGCTCAGACACACACACACACACTCGCTCAGACACACACACACACTCGCTCAGACACACACACACACACTCGCTCAGACACACACACACTCGCTCAGACACACTCTCTCAGACGCACACACACACTCTCTCTGACACACACAGGGGGAGGGAAATCTGATTGTGATTGGGGGGGATCGGAGCAGGTGCCCTCCGCAACTGCTTCTCGTGTGTGGGGAGATGGAGGACCATGTAAGTGTGCAAGGGGGGGGGGAATCTGAGCAGGGGGGTTTGGAGCAGGTGCCCTCCTCCGCAACTGCTACCCGGTGTGGGGAAGAGGGCCGTGTAAGTGCACGGGGGGGGGGGGGGGGGGCGTATCGGAGCAGGTACCCTCCACAACTGCTGCCCGGTGTGGGGATGAGGAGAGGCGGTAGTGAGGTGTCTCTCCCACTGCAGACTCGTTCTTCTATCCCCCAAGCCTCTTATGCCCCCTCTCCCCCTCATCCCCCACTCCTCTTATACCCCTTCCCCCTCTCCATCCCCCACTCCTCTTATACCCTCTCCCCCCTGGAGCGCTGCGTACCCGCGCCGCCCTGGTGATACTCAGGTCCTTAATCACCTCAGGCGGCTGCTGCCACACACAGACAGTGACACACAAACACAGTGACCGTGACACAGACAGTGACTCACACACACAGTGAGAGTGACACACACACACACACACACACACACAGTGAGAGTGACACACACACACACACACACACAGTGAGAGTGAGAGTGACACACACACACACACAGTGAGAGTGACACACACACACACACAGTGAGAGTGACACACACACACACACACACAGTGAGTGACACACACACACACACAGTGAGAGTGACACACACACACACACACACACAGTGAGAGTGACACACACACACACACACAGTGAGAGTGACACACACACACACACACACACAGTGAGAGTGACACACACACACACACACACACACACACACACAGTGAGAGTGACACACAAACACAGTGAGAGTGACACACACACACACACAGTGAGAGTGACACATACACAGTGAGAGTGACACACACACACAGTGAGAGTGACACACAACACACACACACATAGTGAGAGTGACACACACACAGTGCGAGTGACACACACACAGTGCGAGTGACACACACACACAGGGGGAGTGACACACACCCACACAGTGAGAGTGACACACAACACACACACACACATAGTGAGAGTGACACACACACACAGTGAGAGTGACACACACACACACACACACTGCGAGTGACACACACACACAGTGAGAGTGACACAAACACACACACACACAGTGAGAGTGATACACACACACACACAGTGAGAGTGATAGACACACACACACACACAGTGAGAGTGACACACACACACAGTGACAGTGACACACACAGTGACAGTGACACACACAGTGACAGTGACACACACAGTGACAGTGACACACACACATAGACACACAGTGACAGTGACAGTCACACACACACACACACACACACACACACACACACACACACACACACACACACACACAGTGACATTGACACACACACACACACACACACACACACACACACACACACACACACACACACACACACACACACACACTGACATTGACACACACACACACACACACACACACACAGTGACATTGACACACACACACACACACACACACAGTGACAGATACACACACACACACACACAATAAGCCAACCTCTGTAAACACACACAATAATAAGGCCTCTCCCGTCTTGGGGTGGGTAAGGTGTCTGGGAGGGGGTATGTGGGTTACCTGGGGCCTGTGGATGGGCTGCTGGAGCAGCATGGCCAGTGCAGCTGAGAGACTGGCAGGCCCGCGGAGCCTAAAGGGAGGGACAGGGGGGCGGAGCCTAAGGAGCCCGGCATTACTGGAGGAGAGAAGGGAGGGGAGCAGTGATGAGGGAAGAGGCTTTTTTATTTAAACCATTCTTGCAGGCTTCCCGGGGGCCAGACCAAATGACTTCGGGCCCGCGGGCCAGACGTTCCCCACCCCTGCCACAGAACATAGGGAAAAAAGTGTTTTTAGAGTTCATCCCTATTTGAGAGTCTTGGTCTCTTAGTGCTAAGAGTTGTGTTCGGATTTTTGTAGATATAGGCCTTAAAGCGCCAATCCAAGCGCGTAATTTTTTTGCCCAGTTTTTTAATTTTTTAACATAGGATTGAAGCAGGGGGTCACTGGAGCTGAACCCCATTAATTTCAGTTCCGAGGACCTCCTGTCTCCTGAGAAGCAGACATGCGTAGAGGGCGCTGGTAGCCGCTCAGCTAGCAGGGTGTATGTAATGGCGGAGTTTCAAAGCTCCTGCGCCCTGCGGGCCAATAGGAAGCTGTGAAATCATCAGCTGCTGCTTCCTATTGGCCCACGTGACGCGGAAGCCTTAAACTTTGCCAAGATGTCGGCACCCCCTTTGGATGTCTGTATCTCGGGAAGCAGGGGGTCCCCAGAGCTAAAATGAATGGGGTTCAGCTCCGGAGACCACCTGCTTCAATCCTGTGTTAAAAATAATGTCAAAACACTTGGATTGCTCCTTTAAATGCTTTGGAGCGTTGTTCCAATCGGTTTAATCCCTTTTGTGATAAAACCGTGGATCCTAAAGTCGACAGGTACATTGTCATTTGCCACTCCTTTGATCTGTTCTTTGTCATTACGATGTCACCGTTAGACAAGCAGCGGAAATGTCAGGACAATAAATATCTGTTAGGAATTAATTTCATAGAACAGAGACAAAAAAAAAAAGCTGTGTGTGCTGTGCACGCGCATAGTAAGTGAAACTTCTTTGACTTTTGTCACAGAAATTGTATTTGTATTGGTGATGTTTTAATTAAAAATCAAAATACAATTTCATTGACAAAACGCAAATAAATTTGACTTAGAACATGCGTACACATCCCTTGTATTTGCACTAAGCGTGAATTCCTCGTGTGTGTGTGTGTGTGCGTGACTGTGTGTGTGCGCGTGTGACTGTGTGTGCGTGTGACTGTGTGACTGTGTGACTGTGCGTGTGACTGTGTGACTGTGCGTGTGACTGTGTGACTGTGCGTGTGACTGCGTGTTACTGTGTGACTGTGTGTGACTGTGCGCGTGACAGTGCGTGTACGCGTGACAGTGCACGGTGCACGTGACAGTGCGTGTGCACGCGACTGACTGTGTGCGCGACTGACTGTGTGCGCGACTGACTGTGTGTGTGTGCGTGTGACTGTGTGCGTGTGACTGTGCGTGACCGTGTGCGTGCGTGTGACCGTGTGACGTATGCGCAGCCCCCCTGCACCTCACACATCCCCCTAACCTATTCACAGTCAGTGTGTGTGTGTATGTGTCAGTCAGTGTGTGTGTGTGTGTGTGTGTGTGTGTGTGTCAGTCAGTGTGTGTGTATGTGTCAGTGTGTGTGTATGTGTGTCAGTCAGTGTGTGTGTGTGTGTATGTGTGTCAGTCAGTGTGTGTGTCTGTGTGTGTATATATGTATGTGTGTGTGTGTGTCTGTCACTGTATGTGTGTCTCTCTTTCTGTGTCCTGCCCCCTCTCTCCTGACTCCCCCCTCCCCCTCAAAGGCAGGCAGAGCTGCGGACCCGCGGCGGCTCTGCCTGAGACTCTCCTCCTCCCCTCACACCCCCCCTCCCCTCACAGACAGGCAGAGCTGCGGACCCGCGGCGGCTCTGCCTGAGACTCTCCTCCCCCCCCCCTCACAGACAGGCAGAGCTGCGGACCCGCGGCGGCTCTGCCTGAGTCTCCTACTCCCCTCACAGACAGGCAGAGCTGCGGACCCGCGGCGGCTCTGCCGGAGTCTCTCCTCCCCCCCCCCCTCACAGACAGGCAGAGCTGCGGACCCGCGGCGGCTCTGCCTGAGACTCTCCTCCCCCCCCCCTCACAGACAGGCAGAGCTGCGGACCCGCGGCGGCTCTGCCTGAGACTCCTACTCCCCTCACAGACAGGCAGAGCTGCGGACCCGCGGTGGCTCTGCCTGAGTCTCTCTCTCCTCGCCCCCCCCACCCCCCGGCGAGACGCGGCCGCACCGGGCACCGGGCAGATACCTAATAAAGGCCCCCCCCCCTCCGGAAGTGCTGCGTGGGCAGAGGCAGTGTCGGCGGGGAAGGGGGGCAGCGCGTCATCGTCAGCGGGAGCTGGCTTCGAGGGGAGCGCTGCAGCGATCCCCTTCTGATGGTGCTGTGTGGAACGCAGCTCACTCTACCCCCCCCCCCCCCCCCCGTTCCATGCCTCGGCCGGGGGAGGTCAGCAGGAGTGGCGGCAATTAAATTTTGAGGGCTGCCGCCGCCGCATGTCAGTGGGTGGGGGGAGCAGAGCTCGTTAGGAGCTGCGGCGGCGGATACCCTCCATGATCCCTGGGCTCCTCTCCTCGACCCCGGCGGCGCTCAGTCAGCGGGACGCAGGAAAGCGGAGGTAGGGAGGAGAGAGGCTGCGCGGCATGGCAGCGGCCGTTAGGAGCGGCGGCTATCGCCGCCGCATATGTCACGGTGTGTGGGGGGTGTGGGGCTGTGGGGGGGGGGGGGTGGGGGGGTGATTAGGAGCGTGTGGAGCGGGTGTGATGTCAGTGTTGGGGTCGGGCTGAGCCAGAACACAGCCCGGCCTCAACTGCCAGCACTGACGTCACATCCGTTTCATTTCTGTCTCCACAATTCTTTTTTGCCCCATCACGAATGAGGTGCCACTAAGGAAGTTTCACTTCAAAAACACACAATTATTTCACAGAACTCAAATAAGTTATGTTTTCACTTTATGGGTGATTTAATATCTCCAAAGAAAACTTAATAAGGTGTTTTATTTTCACCACCACTGTGGGACTGTCTCTTTAATAACTATTGTATTTCATTTATATAGAGCCACCAAGTACCAGACACTTTATAGAGATTAAAAATGGGAAATAATACAAGGAAAATTAGTATAAAAAAAAAGAAGAAGAAGGTGCATAATATATAAAGGTAAACATTGGAGGATAGGAGCCCTGCATAGAAGAGATTCCAATCTAACTTGTTTGTGTGGAGACAGGAGGAGTATGTGGAAGTACAGGTTTTATACAGCAAGGTTAAGACGTGTGTGTGTGTGTGTGTGTGTGTGTGTGTGTGTGTGTGTGTGTGTGTGTGTGTGTGTGTGTGTGTGTGTGTGTGTGTGTGTGTGTGTGTGTGTGTGTGTGTGTGTGTGTGTGTGTGTGTGTGTGTGTGTGTGGCGGGTCACGTTACAGGGCTATAGAAGCGCTTGGTTTTAAAGGTGACTTTTCAGGTGGGCTTTGAAGATGGGGTTGGAGGGAGCTTGATGGACAGTATGGGCAAGCGATGTCCAGTGGTGGCAAGAGGGTGGGAGAGAAAGCAGTGTACATGAGCTATGAGAACAAGAGAGACCCAGAGTATTCCTTCAATCAAACTTCATTACATTTCCATTACAGGAAAACTGCAGATGTGCGTGGACATTTTCACTAAACGTTTGGGGGTCTCTGGACCAGTCTGTAAGATCTCTTCAAGGACTCCCAAGAAGTGAGTCTCAGATATTTGCACATGGCTTGTAAGTGTTGGACTTGTCCATAGCAGCAGTAATATACGTGGACCTAACATTTGTGCGAAGAGGGAGGTGTGTTAGTGTACAGTATGTGGAAGAAAGAGGTGAAACAAGGACTGTGACTCATAGGACAGGACAGTACTACATACAACTCCTCCTATAACCACTCCCTATAACTGCTCCCCTAACCATAACCACTTGATATAACTCCTTTTCTAACTGCTCCCTATAACTCCTCCCCTAATTGAGCTTATAACTCCTCCCCTAACCACTCCCCATAACTACTCCTATAGCCACTCCCTATAACCCCTCCCCTAACTGATCCTATAACTCCACCCCTAACTCATCCTATAAATCCTCCCCTAATTGATCTTATAACTCCTCCCCTAATGGATACTATAACTCCACCCCTAACCGATTGTATAACTCCTCCCCTAACTGATCCTATAACTCCTCCCCTAACCATTCCCCATAACTTCTCCTATAGCAACTCCTTATAACTCCTCCCCTAACTGATCCTATAACTTCTCCCCTAAAGCCCCCCACTGCTCCAAAACATATTAAAAAGCCCCCCACTCCAATGCATATTAAAAAGCCTCCCACTTCCCCAATATATATTAAAAAGCCCCACACTCCCCCAATACATTTTTAAAAGCCCCCCACTCCCCCAATACATTTTCAAAAGCCCCCCACTCCCCCAATACATTTTTAAAAGCCCCCTCCCCCAATACATCTAACCCCCCCAATACATCTAACCGCCCCCCAATACATATTAAAAATACCCCCACTCGACCAAAACATATAAACAAGACCCCCACTTTACATATTTTTTAAAAACAGACTTACCTTATGGATGGTCTGTGGGGGGCCCGTCCGTCCGGCACTGCAAGTTGGTTCCGACCTCTGGCCAGGCCCGGCTGCTGCTCCTCTCACGGCCGGGCCATGGCTTTCTCTCACTGGTTTAGCGTGAGAGTCTGCATGAAAGAATGCGTGAGAGAAAGAGGGTGAGAGGCTGCGTGTGAGAAACAGGGTGAGAGGCTACATGAGAGAAACAGGGTGAGTGAAAGAGGGTGAATCTGTGTGAGGGAAAGAGGGTGAGAGTCTGCGTGAGGGTAAGGCTGCGCTTATAGTGGCTTGCGACGTTGCTCCAAAACAGATCAATTGACTCCGTCGCCAGCGCTTATAGTAAGCGCGACGGAGCGGCGTCGCGTCTGAAAATTTGGAAGCTGGGTGACTTTTTTAGAGACAGTCGCCACATGTGACTGTTTCTAAACCAATCAGAGACCCCAGCCCGCCCCCTTTGGTGACGTCACTGGCAACAGTCGCTTCAAATCAAATTACAACTTTCGCTGGTGGTGACGGCAACGGGTGACGTCATCGGTCGCGTCGCTGTCGCCAGCACTATAAGTGCGGCCTAAGAGGGTGAGAGTCTGTGTGAGGGAAAGAGGGTGAGAGTCTGCGTGAGAGAGAGCCTGCATGAGGAAAATAGGGTGAGAGTCTACGTGAGAGAAAGAGGGTGAGAGCCTGTGTGAAAGAGAGAGGGTGAGAGTTTATGTGACATAAAGAGGGTGAGAGTCTGCGTGAAAGAAAGTCTG
Source organism: Ascaphus truei (assembly GCF_040206685.1). Classification (NCBI taxonomy): domain Eukaryota; kingdom Metazoa; phylum Chordata; class Amphibia; order Anura; family Ascaphidae; genus Ascaphus; species Ascaphus truei. Next base: position 241,162,998 of record NC_134487.1, on the reverse strand, counting down.
CTTCAGCACAGATGGCTCCACTGATTGAGCCACCTTGGCTGACGCAGGGATATCCTGAAAACCTGATCTGTTGGTGGCCCTGGAGGCCACCCCTGCCTTACTTAGACTTTCTGCTCCTGTTAATGTCATTGCAGTGGCACAGGACAACCACATGCAGCATTTGACACAGAAACTCACTTTAATACTAAGGTTCTGTAAATGGTAGAGGTGTCATAAACGCAGACCTGCCATCCCACTGATTGTATGTCATTCTCACTGATTTTTAGCATCAACAGACTGTAAGGCTGGTTCTATAGTGCGGGCGTGTGCTACGCCGTGCGCGCGCACGGCAGTTATAGGTGGCTGAGGTTAGTCAGCCCTTCCATACAAGGGCCGCGCACGGCAGGGAGCGTGGAGCCGACAGACAGCGGGGAAGACCAGAAAATAAAGATTTTGCGCCCCTACCGATTAAATGTGTGTGTGTGTGTGTGTGTGTGTGTGTGTGTGTGTGTGTGTGTGTGTGTGTGTGTGTGTGTGTGTGTCAATAAGTGCACAAATAACTTTTTTTTCTTTAAAAAAATCTTATTTAAGCCATTATTTTACTCACACAATCTATACACACACATATACACACACACAGTACCTGTCGCTCCCTGCCGCACTGAGACTCTATACACACGAAAAGCATGTGGCACATGCACGCGCATTCGCACATGCACGCGCATTCGCACAGGCACACACATTCGCACACGCGCGCGCACGGCCGCAAACAGTATAGAATGGCCCTTAGACGTAAGTGGAGCCCGACTGATAAAAAAAAATCAGCACTTTATCATCTAAATGAAAAAAAATGTAGGAGGTTGTGTTAATTACATTACAATACTCTTGTGGACCTTCTTAAAAACAAAAAGTTATTGATCCCGGTCTCTTTGGGTTGAAGCGCATTGTTGTATTGTATTGTATGTCTTTATTTATATAGCGCCATTAATGTACATAGCGCTTAACAGTAGTAATACACATGGTAATCAAATAAATAACAGATAATATAAATAACAGATCATGGGAATAAGTGCTTTAGACATAAAAGTAACATTAAGGAAGAGGAGTCCCTTCCCCGAGGAGCTTACAGTCTAATTGGTAGGTAGGGAGAATGTAGAGAGACAGTAGGAGGGAGTTCTGGTAAGTGCGTCTGCAGGGGGCCAAGCTTTATGTATCATGTGTTCAGAATATCCACAGTGCTATTCATATGCTTCTTTAAGCAAGTGTGTCTTAAGTTGGGTCTTAAAGGTGGATAGAGAGGGTGCTAGTCGGCTACTGAGGGGAAGGGCATTCCAGAGGTGTGGGGCAGTCAGTGAAAAAGGTTTAAGGCGGGAGAGGGCTTTAGAAACAAAGGGGGTAGAAAGAAGACATCCTTGAGACGAACGCAAGAGTCTGGATGGTGCATAACGAGAAATTAGGGCTGAGATGTAAGGAGGGGCAGAAGAGTGAAAAGCTTTAAAAGTGAGGAGAAGAATGGAGTGTGAGATGCGGGATTTGATCGGAAGCCAGGAGAGGAATTTCATGAGGGGAGATGCTGAGACAGATCTAGGAAAGAGTAGCGTGACTCTGGCAGCAGCGTTTAGGATAGATTGTAGGGGAGACAAGTGAGAGGCAGGAAGGCCGGACAGCAGGAGGTTACAGTAATCAAGACGGGAGAGAATGAGGGCCTGAGTCAGAGTTTTAGCAGTCGAGCAACAGAGGAAAGGGCGTATCTTTGTTATATTGCGGAGGAAAAAGCAACAGGTTTTAGAAATGTTTTGAATGTGTGGGGCGCATGTGACAGAGGAGTCGAGTGTGACCCCCTAGGCAGCGTGCTTGGGCTACTGGGTGAATGATCGTAGTTCCAACAGTAATATGGAAGGAGGTAGTAGGGCCAGGTTTGGGAGGAAGTATGAGGAGCTCTGTTTTAGCCATGTTGAGTTTAAGGCGGCGGAGGGCAATCCAGGATGATATAGCAGAGAGACATTCAGAAACTTTGGTTTGTACAGCAAGTGTAAGGTCGGGTGTTGAAAAGTATATTTGTGTGTCATCAGCATAGAGGTGATAATTGTTGTAGGGTGTTTGTATGTATATTTGTATATAATGCCAGCAATGTACATACACAATTGACAATAGAATATAGGGACTCATAAGGGGGTTATTCACTAAGGTTATCCGTTGCGGGTTTTCTGCCATTGACTTGAATATCCGTTAACGCTGGATTGGGTGCGGAAACCCTCAATGGACCTTGGTGAATAACCCCCGTAGTGTAATAAACATACAAGCACACTATGGGGAATAGTCTGCCTCGTAGACTTTAAAGGAGTAAGTGCACTGGAAACCAGTGCCTGTCCTTGATGGTGGGTAACTGCCTCTGTGACTGTGGGAAACAATGGTGGTGACTCCAGGGGCTATTGAAATGCTTCATTCAGAAGGTATGTTTTTAGGTACGGAGATGTGGTGTTTGATGTATACTGAGTGTGAGGGAGTCCCACAGGTTAGGGGCAGTGAGTGAAAATAGTTATGGGTGAGAATAAGTATAGGACTGTATAAAATGTGATGTGTATACGAGGGGGCATTGTAACAGGGGTTGTCTCTGCAATACATCTCCCAGCATGCTCTGCTCTCTGCTGTCTATAACGATTGTGAGGCCCCTGAGCGGAGGTTTCTCCTGACCAGTGTTGCCAGGTCCACGGTTTTCCCGCCCAATTGGGCTAGTTTTAGTCCCAGTTCTGCGGGAAATTTTAGCTAGTCGCGGGATGCGGGTTTTTGGGCTAGATAAATTTTCTTCCGCTATTTTTTGGGCTTCTGTTGAACCTTATAGCAGGTGCCATTGAGAAGCTGCCCACATCCCTCTGCAAGTTGTCCCGCGACTCACGTACAGCTAGTGCAGCCATTGGAGCGCATGCCCCCGCCAGGCGCAAAGTCCCACCCACCCCCTACACGTGGCAGGTGACCAATCATCGCGCAAAAGTCTGATGTAAGCAGGATAAAGTCGGAACATGGCGGAGAGCTGTGCGTGGCTGTTAGTGCTGAGCACTGGGGGGGGGGGGGAGAGAGATCTCTTTAAAACCTTGCTGCCTTCCTTTTTATCAATAGTAAGTAAGGGCGACTGGTCGCTTTTATATCACAAATGGGAAATAAAAAGTGCCCCCCACGGTCATGGAAAAGAGGCGATGTGTATGTTGTTGCATAAACGTGATTAAAATGGGAGATGCGTTGAAACCCAGGTTACAGTGACTGCTGATCTAAAAATTAGCCAGGTTGAGTAAATTATCAGGAAGGGCGCAATGTGTATTAACTACTTCATAAATCAAACTCCCATTTGTTTACCCTGAATCGTATCCTTTAAAACCAGGACAAGAACCACATTTATTGTAATCTGAGTATTATAATACCCCCCCCCCTTTAGATGCTCCCTAATATTAACCCCATTCCAGCCACTGCTTGTGATATTTGGTATCCTATGACTGCCATGTTTTTTTTTGTGTGTGCCACCTTGAGCTTCATTTTCACCCTATTTAACCTTATATTTCAATGCATTAGCAAACACAAACAAATACAGATCATACCTAAACTTTGCAATCAAGGTTTACAGACTCAGTAACAAGCTATATAAATAAATGTCAGTTGTAATCCCCATATCTATTTATACTAAAATGCCCATCTGGAAGGGGTCAGGATGAGTACACAGCCCTGTGCCATTATTCCCAGCTACACACAAGCATGGAGGAGGGTGCTGCCTTCAATGTGTCCCCAAGTGGATTTTAGATGTCACAATGGTGGCGTTGTTGTTTTGTGATATCTCCATACAGATCAGATGCTAGCTACACACATCTTTGGGGACAGATACATTTGTTTTGCATTTGAGCTGAACTGTGGGGTGATGACATATTTCACAGAAGATGGGGATGTTTTCACTATGCAGATAAAATGAATGATACATCATTCATATGGCTCCTGAATTCTTGATGTTAATCTTTTTGTGCCTAGGGGTGCACAAGCCCCAAATCATTTCCATGCAAATTCTAAGAATAGTACTTCTGAAATTACAACACACAGCTTCAAATGCCTGACACAGTTTACCTGTTTATGCTTTTGTATGGCATCTTCCCTTACATTTTCTCCTATTTAGCAATTCTACAATAGAAGAGATATTGTGATATAAACTAGCACAATGGATAAAGTTGTAGTGCACTTCAAAGCACATTGCTCTGTCCTGTGTAGATTTGCATGGCTTAAGTTTTTACTGTTACAAAAAATATTATTATTACTACATTTCTGGATGGTTCAACTGAGACAGAATACTGTAATGACACCCACAAATACAGAAGTTGTAATCTGATGCCTTAAAAAAAAAAATCAGTAATCATTTATTATTGGACTACTTTTGGGCTGTTTCCGCGATGTTATTGGGCGGTATTTTAGGGAACTATCTGGCAATACTGCTCCTGACCCTGCAGCAGCTTCGGAAGCAGCTGCAAATGAGGGAAACGTTCTGCAGTGTCACTGCGAGGAGTGCTTTTGATGGCCTGCGGAGCGTGGGAGCTGAGGCGGCGGCTCTGCGAGGGAGAGTGGCCGTGCTGCTCTTACATCGCAAAATCCGTGTGACCTGTTACAGAAATACATTGCTAATCTGTTTATACATCTCCTGCCTTGCTCACAAATCTGCAGCTTTTTCCAAAGGGGGTCGTGTTTTCCACTGCCCTGGTGGAAATCTGCAGAGCGTTGCTTCATTAACCCCTTCTCTGCTAGAGAACGGCAGAGCATCGCTCTATTAACCATTTCCCTGCTAGAGAACTGCAGAACGTCGCTCCATAAACCCCTTCCCTGCTTGAGAACTGCAGAGCATCGTGCTATAAACCCTATCCCTGCTAGAGAACTGCAGAACGTCGCTCCATAAACCCCTTCCCTGCTTGAGAACTGCAGAGCATCGTGCTATAAACCCTATCCCTGCTAGAGAACTGCAGAACGTCGCTCCATAAACCCCTTCCCTGCTAGAGAACCGCAGAGCGTCACTCCATAAACCCATTCCCTGCTTGAGAACTGCAGAGCATCGCTCCATTAACCCCCTTCCGTTAGAGAACTGTAGAGCGTCGCTCCAATAACCCCTCCCCTACTAGAGAACTGTAGAGCATCGCTCCATAAACCCCTTCCCTGCTAGAGAAATTGCAGAGCATCGCTCGATTAACCCCCTTCCCTGCTAAAGCACTGCAGAGTGTCACTCCATTAACCTCTTCCCTGCTAGAGAACTGCAGAACGTTGCTCCATTAACCCCTTCCCTGCTAAAGAACGAACTGCAGAGCGTCGCTCCATAAACCCCTACCTTGCTATAGAACTGCAGAGCATCGCTCCATAAATCCCTTCCTTGCTAGATAACTGCAGAGCATCGCCCCATTAACCCCTTCTTTGCTATAGATGTGCACTGCGTTGCCCAATTAACCCATTCTCTGCTAGAAATTTGCATACCGTCAGTCCATTAACCCTTTATTTGCTAGAGCTCTGCAGTGTCTCTATTAACCCCTTCTCTGCTAGAGAACTACAGAACGTCGCCCCATTAGCTCCTTCCCATTTGGAGGCTGCCTCTTGAGCTCCCTCTCTTGGTCATACTGCGGCACTGTGGCAGGGACAGGGTGACCAATCGCAGCGCAGGAAGTCCTCTGAGTGGACCAATTAGACACGGTGATGAGGAACAGGAAGCGGCAGCGGCTGCAGGGAAGATGAGGCGTGAGGAACTGGAGCTGGGAGTGAGAGGCTCAGTCTATGTGTGTATATATATATATAGTTATAAGAGCAGGCTACTATATATATATAGATATATATATTAACATAGTGCTCTATACTGTGTGTATATAGGAATATGCAGTATACTGTATATATATATATATATAAAATGTAGGAACGGTACTGCTCTATACAGTGTTTATATAGGAGCAGGCAACTGTATACGGTGTATGGGAACATGCTTCTCACGTGTGCTTTAAATGTATGTAGAAAATGGTATATACAATATATTTATATATTGCATGTGTGTATATATAAATATCTTTATATAGCGCCATTAATATATATATAGTGCTTCACAATAGTAAATATATATATATATATTACATACACACAGTGTATGCATGTACGTACGTACGTGTGTTTACACACACACACGATAATCATACAAAACATACTGCATAATGTGTATAACACACATTCGAAATACAGGGCTGTGCTCTCGTTCTGATAGTTTCTTGTTGCAGGGAAGAGAGTTCTGCTTTGGGGAGGATCGGAAACCGTACAGATGTGAGATAGGATACTGCTGCGGAGACACGGAGTGCTGCACCTATTACTATGAACTGTGGTGTAAGAGCCCTGTATATGTTTCTATGAGCTGTTTAAGAGGCGTAGTCTTATAATACAGAGAGTAAGAGAGCGGTATATTTTAATATGAACTGTGTAATGCACAGTGTTATAATACATGGTGTAAGACCCCAGTACATATACCAATGAGCTCTGTAATGCACAGTCTTATAATACGGAGTGTAAGAGTGCTGTGTATATTCTTATGAGCTGTGTAAGAGCGCTGGATATATTTTCCCAGTCTCTCTTTCTGCAGGGTTCTGGCTGGCCTGGACCCTGATTATCATGGCGGGATGTTGCTGTGCGTATCGTCACCGCAGGGTCAAACTGAGGCATCAGCAGGAGCAGAGGCAGCGGGAGATCAGCCTCATGGCATATCAAGGCGTTGCCCCTTCCCAGACTGCTTTAGGTAAACGCCTGCCCTGTAGTGCCTGATCTTGTGTAGGATTTTATAAGGTTACCGTATTGCTATTTATTTTTACTTTCAGATATTTGTTTTATAGCTCTTAACTTACACGTGCAAACATGTTTTTATCTGTGGGAGGGAGGGGAGAGCAGGTTGGTTGGGTACAAAATACAACGTTCTGGGTTCATTTTATCATTGGCAACGTTTTGAGAACACATACACCTGATGAAAGAGCAGGTGCTACGGAAATGGCTTGCACTGCTACCTACATCTATGCCCAATTTGGGCTAAAAGTTACTAATATTAGCATTAAAACCATGAGTGGATAACAGCAGCCATCTTTAAAAATTGCCCTGAATTTGTGAATTCAGAAGCGGATCTTTCTGGAAGGCTGCAGCATCAATATGAGAGATATTGTTATAGACTAGAAGTATAAAAAAAATAGGGTCTACGTATTAATAAGTTGGTCTGTTCCGATTTGCATGTTATTAATGTGAATCGCACCTTATGTATAAAGAGTATACATATTTGTCACACACATTGCTGCGCTTTTGTTGTGCAACCAACACACTACCTACGCCACCCTTTTAGGTGACAGAAAATGATCAAGAGAAGTAACAGAAGCCACACATTCCTTAACATGTAGGCTCCCACTTGCTCCATAGATCCCTCATCCTGTCAGAAACGTGCATGAAACTGATGAAATAGGTATTATTAAATTGCATGTATATTTCTGAGCGAGTTGCGACAAAATAGTGTTGATGCACTGGGCCCAAGGTGTTGCAAATTATAGCTGTGGAGCTAGCCCTTTTAGGTCTGGCATTTCAAGTTGGGGCAAGAGCAGAAGAGGGGAGGAATTATTTGGGGGATGTTTACTGCTCTTGGAAGCTGTGGTTGCACAGCTGTGCTCCACATGTCCTGCAGTCTTCTGTGCATCTGACCTGTGTGTGTTGTCTCTGCAGAGCCCTGGTTGAGCTGCAAACTCCCTTCTTACGATGAGGTGACACAGCAGCCTCCCACACCTCCCCCACCCTACTGTGAGACACTGGGGGGCCCCACCATGGGCGAGGAATGTTCTCCTTTCAATGGGACCACATCTACCTGCTTGAATCTTGCGTGCCTGGAGCGGGGGTGTCTGACAGAGGCACAGGGACCCTCCTCTTTTTCGACTGCTGCTATGGGGAGGACACAGCCTTGGGAGGCCACGACGTCCCCCCCTCAGTCACACCATGGGGACCTGGAGGAGGGGGGAGTGAGCTCCGAGCGTAGGCGTCATATCACGGGGGACTCCGGGATAGAGGTGTGTGAGCAGGAAGAGGAGGCAGTTTCCCAGAGTGTGAGGGGAGAGGGATGTAAAAGTGGGGAAGAGGAGACGGGAGCTAAGGGAGATCAGAGAGTGGGGAGAGGATGGGGAGGGGTAAAGCTCTTAGAGGGAGAGCATCTGTCCGAAAGGATGACCAATTCCTAGTGCTGCAGCTGGGCAGTGACACCTGAGCAGTGTCCTGTCAATGGAACCCACGTGCTGCATTATAGGAAGGGACTATCCTAAGGACACATTCACAAGGGCTTTTACTGCAGGGGGAACAGGAGGCTTAGCCAGCCCTGATAACCCCCTACCCCCCCCCCCTCTCTTGGCACTATCCTTGCACTGATGGCCTCTTATTACAAAGCTTTTGCACTTTGTTTTTGTAAACTTATAATCGGATTTTACAGACAATCCAAGTTCTGTTTTTTTGTTTTTAGGTTTAGACATTTTGTTAGTAAGTTCTTGGGACAAGGACTTCTTTTCCTTATGGTTTTTACTTTTACATTTGAAGCACTTATTCCCATTTATGTCTCATTCTGTCGCGTGTGTTACTGCTGTGAAGCGCTATGTACATGGATGGCGCTATACAAATAAAGATATACAGTACAGAAATCAGGAAGCAGCATCTTCACCATTAGGCCAATCTCCCAGGGGGGAGTACTTAAAAATAAACAAGGTTAATTATGACCTAAGCCTTTTCCTGATTCCAAAACAAACACTACTTAACCCATCGAGTGCTGAGGGTGTTTGTACACCTGCGTGCTGAAGACATTTTTGAGCATTCAATGATAAATCCATAAATTACTCAATATAAACCTACTTAAATATATTTATCTTTCGGTAGAACCTGTTGATTGTAATTCTATCTGTGATTTAATGTTATTTTCCCAACATTTCACAGAAATTGTATTCCAACTGCTAAAAAATGCATGCTTTCGGCTGCGCTTATAGTGCCGGCGACGTCGCGGCAAAACAAATGTATTGCCGCTGTCGCGTGCGCTTATAGTAAGCGCGACAAGAGCGATGCAGGCGGCGCAAATTTCTGAAGCCTGTCATTTGATTTTTCAGAGGCTGTCGCCACGTGACAGCCTCTGAACCAATCAAAGACCTGGTCGCCTGCGACGTCGCCGGAAAGCGAATTACAACTTTCGATAGCGGCGACAGGTGATGTCATCCGTCGCGCGCACTATAAGCGCGGCCTTATACCAAAATCTTAGACACATTTAAAATAATTTTAATAAGGCAACAATCCACAAAGTCCGTTAAGTGGCTTAACCTAATTTAACGTTATCTTCAAAGGCTAATATAAGTAGAAATCAGATATACAGATGCTGTTTTTGCATATAATTAGCGGTGTGGATATAAGTCAACCTCACAGAAAAGAACATCCGTCGCTGTGTTAGGTAACATTATGAGCACCACTCGCCCAACGCCTCAGTGGATCTAACCCTTTATCGTCTTGCTTACAGATGGGGGGGGGGGGAATAAAGTCTCAACAATGACACTTCTGGGAACACAAATAATTTATTAAAATGCAGACATGAGAACAAAAGGAGGTCAAAATGATAAAATGCTGAGGAGATTGTTCTCATATTCACAGCTTAAAACTCAACGCTGCCGCCCTACCTATGTGCATTCATTAACCCTGTCCTTGCAAGTAGGGCATTAAAGTGCCCCTTTGGCAGTGAAAAGGTTAATAGTGTCAGTTCATTCTTACAGCAGGGGAAGCTTTCTCTTGCTGTGCAAAAGATTGTAATGCACTGTACAATAATAATGAGTATCACGGTGGACCCCCAATGACTAAACAGAATTGAAAAGTAACCCTTTTCAAGAATCGTTACGTTTTATCCTCTAACCTCCAGTAATACCGAGGGCCCACAAGTGTAGTGGTTTCTGTATTCTTTTTTTTTTTTAACGGGGGTACAGGCCATCGGGATGGGTCTCCGCAAATTATAAATGTCCCCTCGTGCACAAGGTGGGTTCTTATGATCTTTAGGCCGTTTGATATGTATAATTATATTACAGAATCACTACCTGAACAAAAGGCACATATATTGAGTGACAAGTTTAATGAAAAATCCCTTCCCCCCTTCCCATTCATTAGGAAGTACGACGCATGAAATGAAGTATAAAAAGCCTTGTTTTCATGCTACGTACATCCAACGCCACTGAAAGTCTTTTATAAAACTGCAGTGTATCAACGCTGCTGCTTCTTCACCCTGATGCATAAAGCACGTCAGTTTTTACACTAGCTCTTAAAAAGCTAGTTTTTCTTGCAGTTTGTGCACATTTTGTATCTTTTAAATCCCACTCACCAGCTTGCATCTGAAATATTGTGTGCATAAAGAAAAATCCCTGCTGTACCACAAATGTCATATTGTATTACAGTTTTGCATGCTAAGAGATAAGAGCACTTGGAATGACAGGTTAGCTGTTTGCCAACAAAAGGTTGCTTAGCACATAAACATCGTTAAGTTGTGGCTGCTGTTGGCTGAGCATCTCCCCCCCCCCCCCCAAAAAAAAGAACCCAGCTCTGTCGTTTTACTCAGGCATGCAAGGTTAGCTCATTCGTTGGAGCGCCGAGATCTGGTCTTCAGTTGCACAGAAGCTGTTAAACAGGCTTCAGCCCCACAGTTAAACCAAACCCCAAATAGGCAAGCAGACCAAGGTAGGAATTAGGCATGAGCAATGAAGAGACTGCACGACACCTGACCCCTCATCTCCCTCGAACACCCAGTAGTAATGCACACACAGCAGCTAGTCGGGTTTCACAATTACATCCCTGGATCTGCCAACCCTGAGCAGAAACATTGAAGCAGCAGTATGTTTTAATAATGAACATGCTGCACTGTGTATTCATACTGTGCATCTCTGACATTGACAGTATTATTGAAGGTATAAAGGGCCTGTGATGCCCCTTATATTGACGAGTAGTCCTATATTTTAAATAATCTCCCCCATCCTCTTAGATTACATAGAGCACTGTATGTATTTATTTAATAGAACAGGCCTTCCGCACACTGATGTATTCTTAGAGGGATGTAGAGAATACATCAACATTTTTTTGTTATTCTGTAAGTAAAAGAAGCCTTAGCTGGAAGGCAGGTGCACAGTGATATACAGTACTGTTTTACAGTGCTGCATTTCATTTTCTTTGGATGTGTGCGCAGCAGGTGGCTGCTTGAGACACAGGGCATTCATTCAACACTGAACCAAAACTAAGCATAGCTATTACTAACATTAACCCTTTCAAAGCAGTGCAAGCCCCTCTTTCACACAAGAGATTTGTAGTTTACTGCAGTGGTTTTTAACCCCCGTCCAAAATGTGTAACGTTGGAGGAAACCCCAATTCGTTAATCCCAAGTACAAAAAAAAAATATTCATGTGGTAGGGCTTATATTTTCCAAATGACCAACAGTTTTCTATATTATATATGATATCATCATGTGAGGTTTTTTTTTTTTTTTAAATACAGCAAAATAAAACGATTGCATTTTGAATGATAAAATGTAAGCATCTACCAAATTTGGTTTTGGGGGGGGGGCCATGTAGCTGCTTGCTGAACCCCGTGCTTCAGGGAACACTTTGAAAAGCCCCTGGTTTTATTGTCAAGTTTACAAAAAGTCGGCTAAGTGACATCAATCATAGCTGTGCTGATCGAAGTAAATCTTGCTCAGGGATCAGTTTTGCTCCGTGTAAATGAAGCAGAACTCTGAGGAAGTAGGCAGCAAATTAAAGGGCTGGTTTAAAATATGGTGAATCTTCAGCAGCAGTTTATAGAAAAACAAAAACAAAAAACAGTGTTTCAAAAAAGGAAACGGTTTCACAAGAGGCAGCTGGGCTGAGGAGGACCCAATCTTGCCCCTGGCAGGGAGGCTGCAGAGTACCTAGGTAGGTCACAGCTTTAACTTCTAGTGTGCCAGTGTCTTTAACCTGTGCCAGCTCACAAGTGAGTCCCATCAGTGCCTGCTGAGTGGCAGTACCCCCCACAGCCGGGTGAGGGCTTGGTATGTTGTGGGCAGGCATCAGTAGAAATGCTTCCGGCTTCTCTCCTGCCACTTGTTGTACACGATGAGCCCAATAACGCCAGCAAAGACCAGGCCCACCAGGGAGAAGAAGATGATGAGGAACAGGGCAAAACCACTCATGGGCTCGGTGGGAGTCTCCACTGGAGAGGAGAAGAAAAGGTAAATAAGTAAAGAGAAACATGGAAGCATATCGTGAATGAAAAAAAAGTTGAGAAATGGAGACAGAATAAAAGGAGAGAATTAAAATAGTGTCATGAGAGGAGGACTGTATACGTGTTAGTCAATTGACATTAGGCTCTTTCAGGTCAGGATCCCTCTCCCCTGTTCACCTCCGGGCAGTTTCAGGTTGTCCACACTTGGTGTGAACACCTCCTTATCCTGCTTCTCCTCTGCGGGCGAGCGCGCCACGGTCAGCTGGTACAGCTTGAGGGAGATGATGTCGTGGTTATCTGCAGAGAGGACGGGATGCAGTGTGATGCTTTCTAATACAGCTCAGCTCCCTCGGCCATTGAAGGAATTCACACTCATTGTACAGCTGAACCCCGTTATAAACACGGTCATCGGGGTCCACTCGATCCGACCGTGTTATAACCGGGATCGCGCTAAAAAAAAAACAAAACAATGGCCGCCACGATCAGGGACTCCACGTCCGCCCGGTGTCGCAGCGGCAGACCCCCTCCCCCCACCCCCCGGTAGCACTACCCAGCATCTGCGGCAGCTGATCTGTGGGCTTTGCAGTAAGTGTGCGAGAGGAGGGGGGGGGAGAGAGCAGGGGAGGATCTCACAGAGTCAGGAGAAGCCGGGATGTCAGCTGTCTCTGAGTCCCCCGGCCAGGAACCAGCTCCCTTCTCTCCTCCCCCACAGCGGACGTATGGGGTGTGTGTGTGTGTTTATATAAAACACTGTGTGCCTCAGGTTAATAAACACCAGCTCCATGTCCCCTGCTTCCCACAGTGTGTTATTGTCCCATATCCCATTCCCAGCCCCAACAATGGCCCCTGGAGCTGACGTCCCCACACTGATTTGATCCTTCTCAGCCACCGTATAGCCCCCTTCCCTGTTTGTATACAGAGCTGTGTGCTGCCTGTGCCCTGAACAGCCACATACAGCACAGGTAACAACACCCTCACTGCTGTGTGTGTATATGAGTGTGTGCAAGTTTGCCCAAAAACGGGAGCCACACTCGCACTGCGTTATAAGCGGATCGCGCTATAAACGGGGTTGAGCTGTATTTCATCAACCGGTTTCAAACATTTTTTTTTTTTTTTTAAATCTGTATTTAACCCTTAATCTGCCAGAAGACGAGCAACCCATCGCTGGCCTCTGGCAGTGAAAGGGTTAGGGGCAGACCTAGGACCATAGTAAACTAATTGCAGTGACATTTAATGAGTTAAATGCAGGTGATTGACTCCGTTAAAAATAAAACACTTTTAGATGTACAAGATCTCCACGGCAATCAAATGTTTTGGGGTGTTTCTTTCTCTCCCTCCTTCCTCCCCCCACCTTAATCTATCCTCTTTTGTGATAAAACCGTTTGTAAGCTGTTGTATCTACAGCGAGATTGTTCACCCTGACTTTTTTTCCCCTTTATTTTTGGTTTGAACTGATTATGCTGCCGTCGCAGATTAAGGTACAAGAATTTCCAGGTCGTCACATTTACAAATGCAAATTCACACAGACGTCCCTCTAAAAATCTGTTTTTTAATAAATGAAGCAGGTAAGTGACAGAGTCTTGCTTTTTTGCCCCATTACATTGGTCTGGCCCTTTAAAGTGCCATTATAAAAATCAGCAGTAATGTGTTTGCATGGGGAAGAGAATTCTAAAGGGGACTTCACTGTAGTGTGTATGCTGTAAGAGTGTGCTTTGTGAAGAGGTGATCACCTTTGTGCGTGGGGAGGTTTGACGTTAATGGACCTTGTAAAAAGACTTATCACTGTGAGAGAAACTGCATCTAAATCCAGCAGTGTGATGGTTAATTGCACAGAGGCAATCAACCAGACTCCACCTGGCTGATTAGGACTCTTAGAAAAAGCCTGATGTGAGAAACAGGAGATTCCTTAGCTCACATTTGGGCTGACATAAGGAGAAAGAGAGGACTGCAGCGATTTCCTTAGCCCACAACTGGGCTGACCTGAGGAAAAGATGATGTCTTGATGCACACAGAAAGAATGTATGCCGACAGCAAGACAAGGGGACAGAAACCTCTATATCTGGACACAGAGTGCCATAGCACACAAGGATGCTGACCCAGGAGAACAGAGAGGCATTCTCCTACAGCTACAACAGATAAGAAACATATACATCTATCTAATTTGTGAGCACATTCACATCTCAGACAGGTCTGCAACCCTGCCTTTCAACCATGTAATTTCCCAGAATCCCTTGCTGCAGTGGAAGCACTGTATGCTAGGTGATAATGGTTGCAGCACCTGTCTAAGACATGTGAATGTGCTCACAAATTATATAGATAGATCTATCTATCTATCTAATTTGTGAGCACATTCACATGTCTTAGACAGGTGCTGCAACCATTATCACCTAGCATACAGTGCTTCCACTGCAGCAAGGGATTCTAGGAAATGACATGGTTGAAAGGCATGGTTGCAGACCTGTCTAAAACATGTGAATGTGCTCACAAGTGATTTTTTTTATTGGCTATATGTTAACAGTGGAAGTTTTTTGTTGCCTTTTTCACCCACCATAACTTAAAAATGTGTATGAGATATATATAGATATATATATATATTAGTGGTAGCCAGCTTAGCTACCCACCCAGTTAGAAAGGGCTGGAGTAAAGGTTTAGTTATTCTCTAAAGTGGACTACGCCTTATTTTGTTTGTTTTGTATGTTTTTCCTTGTTAAAGGAACAGGAGCAATAAAGCCAAGATATTTCACCCTAATCGGTCCCCATTAAATGTACCTCTGCACAAATCTCATACAGACCTGGAGAAAGAGACGTCACAGATTCCTACCTGACAGATCCCCGGTGACTGCAGAGGTACCAAAGAAATATCCGCGGGGCAGACGAACGCCAGGCACGTCTAGGCAGTCCTTCCACTCCTGCTTCCCGTCTAGGTCAATCATGATCTGAAGGAGGGGAGGCAGGAAAAGAGACACTGTCTGAGAGGGTAGCAAGAAGAGACAGCGATGAAGATAGGTAGCAGAAAAAAGAACCATGGTACAGAAGACACTGAGAGGGACAGGGAGATTCAAAGGAGGGGGGAGGAGACAGTGAAAGTTAAGAATAGGGAGCGACGCTCTGAAAGTGGGGTGAAACAGACAAGTGCGGTCAAAAGGGAGCAAGAGGTTATATTATGAAAAAATGAGGCGCAAGAGTGTTGGATGTCTCACTGTGAGCCGGCGCTTCACGTAGCGGATCACCAGGAAGGTGTCGTGGTTGAGGTTGCGTACGATGGCGGTGCAGCCCCCGATCTCAGTGGGGCGACCATCCCTGCTGTGATCATACGTAAGGGACCCGTTATTCACCATCGCAGACACGTACGGAAAGATGCGCTGTGGGGACAGGTGAGATTAGGACATGTTAGGGGGTGCAGGGATGTGACACTTTAGGGCGTCATAGGGGCACACTGACTGTTCAGCAAATCCATCCAGTGACAAGATGACACAAGAACCTATATCTCCTGTCTCTCCATTCCATTGCTGTGTGACAGTCACTTAAGTGTGTCCATTCTCTTAAGTGTGTCACTTAAATAGAAAGGACCTATTGTCTGTTGGGCGTCTGTCCCTTTCCATGTAGAGCGACAGTGACAAGGGGGCCTACATACCAACGGTGTCTGTCCCTTTTCATGCAAGTCTATTTATATTCCAGTGTGTGTTACTGAGCAAATAACCTTTCTACAATCTTCAGTATTATCACCACAATACAAAGGGGTAAGATGCAGAACATTATTTCAAATAATGTGACTAGGAAATAAACAAGTTAAAGCTGCAGTTCAAGCTGCCGTTTAGAAAAAAAAATATTTATTAATTAAGTATTATGGGAAATGTAGTTCTGGAATATGATTGACTGGGCAGTTACTAGATACAATTGGTGCACTGCTAGAGAGAGGGCGGGGCTCAAGAGTCAGAGCCTATCAGAAGGGGAAGGGGGCTGTCACTTTGTAAATGCTTCCTACTTTAGAAACATAAAAAATGTCTTTAAAACATTTTTTTTTTAAATGCTACAAGTATTTTCTCATAGTACAGAACTGATTTATAAAAAAAAAACACATGTAGGATATTGCATGAACTGCTGCTTTAAAGCCTCTACAAACCAAATCATAACAAAACGCCACTTCCTAAAACACAACAAACAAAAGATATATAAAAGAAGAGTGAGGGCTCTATATTCCCACTATGCAACAAATAAAACAGAAATAAGGATTTCTTATGTGGCCTTACATGTGATCAACTTAAAATATATCATTTAAAAGAAATCTCTAATATTTGATAAATATTAGAGATAATTGCCCTTACATTGTGTGTGGTGTGTCATTTCATTGTTTATCCCCCACCCAGAGGAATAATGAAAAGACTGCGAGTTGGACAGAAGGGGCAACAGACATGCAGTGCTGGACAGGGAGGGGGAGGGGAGACGTACAGTATACAGAGATATCAGTGAGCTACCTGAATCCCTGGGGTATATCTCTTCTTCTGAGACTGGCATCCCGAAGCAAAGGGAAGAGAGCACACAGCAACACGCAAACAGTACAGCTTAGTAACACAGATGATGCAGATACAACTCCCAATACATGCAAAAGAGCAGCACTGCTCTGACCTCAAATTAACCTTTTGATAGCTTTGCAATGCATTGCGAACTTCTCCGGCAGTGGGTGGGGGTAATAGAACCTCCCTTCTTTGCAGGAGGGGAGTGACCATCAAGATAACCCAACTCCTTAAGGGCTCAGTCAAGGATCACATGGGACACCTCAACCCTAACCCAGGGACAAGTCATCTCCTAGGGGACTATTTCTACAGGAGTAAGGCTGAGTTTATAGTGGAGAGTGGCCCTGCTCTCCAGCGCTGATGCTCACCTCTCGCTTACCAAGCGGCTGCTTTTCATGTTCTTGCCCCTCAGACAGAGCGTGTGCTCTGGTAGGCGGGGCTTGTGGGGCGGAGGCGGGACAGGGATCTGTGTGATGGATATATATGTATGATATATATAGGATATATAGATATATATATAGATCTATCCAAAATATATTCATCACTAGCTGATATATCCGGCGTTGCCCGGGATGTAAATCCGTAATAGGTAGTATTATGTATAAAAAGGGGAACAATAGGTTGACTATTTGGTGGAAAGGTTGTATAATAATGTTGAAAAGAAACATGGAAGAAAATGTAATACGATGTTGTTTAAAAATGGTTTATTGTAAACACACCACAGTACAATGTATATTTTGGTGACATAAATGATGTAAACGGTGAGGTGTGTGTCCCGTTAGGGTGTGATCGGGTGTGAGGCGGCGGGTGGGTGTTCAGTACGGGTGGCGGGTGGGTAGTGAGTGCTGGCTGTGGGTGGGGGTCCCGCTAGGGTGTGAGGCGGCGGGTGTCTGGTGAGTGCGGGCGGCACCTGGTCAGCGATGTTGGTGCGTAGGGCGGGAGGCGGCAGGCGTGTGTCGAGTGTGTCGGGTGGGTGAGAGGCGGCGGGTGTATGTCGAGTGGGTGAGAGGCGGCAGGTGTCTGTTGAGTGCGAGCGGCGACTGTGGGGCGCAGGGTTGTGAGGCGGCGGGTGGGTGAAAGGCAGAGGCGGGAGGCGGCGTGAGGGGAAGGAAGGGGGGTGGGGGTGTGTGTCTGTCACGGTGCGCGTGTGTCACGGTGCGCGTGTCTGTCACGGTGCGCGTGTCTGTCACGGTGCGCGTGTCTGTCACGGTGCGCGTGTCTGTCACGGTGCGCGTGTCTGTCACGGTGCGTTGGGGGGGGGGTCAAAAACGGAGCTGGGCAAAAACGGTGCTGGTTTTTGAATGTATTTATTGGGTAAGGATCAGTCAGATCAGGGAACAATGGCCGCTCTGGGGTCTAAGCTCATTTCTGAGCTGCGCTCTGATTGGAGGCTGTGTGGTCACGTAACCACACCTCCTCCCCAGCAAGCACAGAAACACAGATTTGCCTGTAGCTGGAAGCTGAGCGAGGTTCAGCAAGCGTGAGCTTTCACTCAGAATGGCACCATAACATATAATGGGTCTCTGAATATATGCTAAGCGCGCCTCAGCAAGCGTAGTGCCACTATAAACTCAGCCTTAGCTTCATGATAATGTCATTACCACTGAAGTGGGTGAATCCAGTTTGAATCTCAATGTCAAGTCTCCTTATGATCTTGGGCAATTTACTTTACCCCAGTGTGCCATAGGCACCCAATTTAGGATTGCACGCTCTTCAGGGCAGGGACCGATTGTGCCTAAAAATTATCTGTGTACAGCACTATGTACACTGTCGGAGCTATACAATATCCTCATTAGAATACTAGAAGCCCAGGAACACACACAGATCCTCACCTCGTGCTGCTTCTCCTCATTAGGATACGTATCCACAAACACGCCCAAGCCCATAAAGCTATCTTTACTCCCGAACACAGGGCCTGGGACAGAGAGCAGAGGGGTCAGTGCAGGGCAGGGAGAGGGACCTAATTAATGGTAATAATGTAGAGATCTGCATTACCCGGCTGCATCTTGTCCTTGGTGTACCAGATGGCAAAGCCGTCCCCATTGAGGTTCTTTTTGCCCTGCCCGTGGATTTTGAAGTGAACCTGCAGCTCCCAGTCCCTAAGGTAGCAAGGCTGAAATAAAAGACACGCGGTGAGACACGCACACACACAGTGAGACACACACACACTTGGTTCCTATCTCCTCACTGCAGCTGCAATATGGGATACTCCGTGTGATGCACACTCAGTGACAGGTGTGAGTTGGGGTGAGAGGAGATTCTAACTGTTTCCATCCTCTCACCATGGATATAAGAGCAGAGGCACCCAGAGGGTGATACTCCAAAACCCAGACACTAGTCCCAAGCAAGTGCCTCATCAAGAACAAGTTTCCCCAGTAAGAATATCACCCTCCTGCTGGTGACAGGTGGCAGGACACCAGTGCCATGGTAGGCAGATGGCTGTTCTTACCACACGGTTCCAGACGGCCCCCTGCTTGCTTTGCATGTCTGGGGTCAGCCGCACATACTGTGGGGTCACCAGAGCGTTTCCCATCAAATCCCACAGGGAGGAGGAGGATGAGCCCACTCCTGAAACAGATACAGGCTTGTCATCAATATTCACAAAGAAAGAACAGGGACCCCAACACCCACCAACAGAGAGGACCTTCCCAAAAACAATCCCCCAATAAGAAGCCTCCCACCCACAAGATGCCCATATTACCCTTCAGCCCTGATAAGGGGCCTCATACATCACCTCAAATTATCTATCCCATCATTCCTCCATATCCCATGCACTTGCCTCTCCCAATGTGCTCTATGTATTTCTGCCCCTTCTCCCTCAGATTCCCTTTTCTCACATCCTTGACTCTCCCCCTGTCTATCACTCTTCATCTACATGTCTCTCCACCCCCCCCAATGTCCTCCTCTCTCCGTATCTCCACCCCCCCAATATGTCCTCTCCGTGTCTCCACCCCCCGAATATGTCCTCTCCGTGTCTCCACCCCCCCCCAATATGTCCTCCTCTCTCCGTGTCTCCAACCCCAACCCCAATATGTCCTCCCCTCTCCGTGTGTCTCTCCCTCCCCCAATATGTCCTCCTCTCTCCGTGTCTCTCCACCCCCCCATATGTCCTCCTCTCTCCACCCCCCCATATGTCCTCCTCTCTCCTTGTCTCTCCCCCCAATATATCCTCCTCTCTCCGTGTCTCTCCCCGCCCAATATGTCCTCCTCTCTCCGTGTCTCCCCCCCCAATATGTCCTACTCTCTCCGTGTCTCTCCCCCCCAATATGTCCTCCTCTGTCCGTGTCTCTCCCATCCCCAATATGGCCTCCTCTCTCCCCCCCCAATATGTCCTCTCTCCCCCCCCCCCCAATATGTCCCCCTCTCTCCGTGTCTCTCCCCCCCCAATATGTCCTCCTCTCTCCCCCCCAATATGTCCTCCTATCTCCCCCCCACAATATGTCCTCCTCTCTCTCCCCCCCCAATATGTCCTCCTCTCTCTCCCCCCCAATATGTCCTCCTCTCTCTCCCCCCCAATATGTCCTCCTCTCTCTCCCCCCCCCAATATGTCCTCCTCTCTCTCCCCCCCCAATATGTCCTCCTCTCTCTCCCCCCCCCAATATGTCCTCCTCTCTCTCCCCCCCCAAATATGTCCTCCTCTCTCTGCCCCCCCAATATGTCCTCCTCTCTCTGCCCCCCCAATATGTCCTTCTCTGTCTGCCCCCAATATGTCCTCCTCTCTCCCCCCCCCAATATGTCCTCCTCTCTCCCCCCCAATATGTCCTCCTCTCTCCGTGTCTCTCCCCCCCCCAATATGTCCTCCTCTCTCCGTGTCTCCACCAACCCCAATGTCCTCCTCTCTCCGTGTCTCCACCCCCCCCAATATGTCCTCCTCTCTCCGTGTCTCCACCCCCCCAATATGTCCTCCTCTATCCGTGCCTCCACCCCCCATATGTCCTCCTCTCTCCGTGTCTCCACCCCCAATATGTCCTGTGTGTCTCTCCCCCCCCCAATATGTCCTCCTCTCTCCGTGTCTCTCCCTCCCCCAATATGTCCTCCTCTCTCCGTCTCTCCACCCCCCCATGTCCTCCTCTCTCCGTGTCTCTCCACCCCCCCATATGTCCTCTTCTCTCCGTGTCTCTCCCCCCAATATGTCCTCCTCTCTCTGTGTCTCTCCCCCCCCAATATGTCCTCCTCTCTCCGTGTGTCTCCCCCCCCCAATATGTCTTCCTCTCTCCGTGTCTCTCCCCCCCCAATATGTCCTCCTCTCTCCGTGTCTCTCCCCCCCCCAATATGTCCTCCTCTCTCCGTGTCTCTCCCCCCCCAATATGTCCTCCTCTCTCCGTGTCTCTCCCCCCCAATATGTCCTCCTCTCTCCGTGTCTCCCCCCCCCCAATATGTCCTCCTCTCTCCGTGTCTCCCCCCCCCCCCCCAATATGTCCTCCTCTCTCCGTGTCTCTCCCCACCAATATGTCCTCCTCTCTCCCCCCCAATATGTCCTCCTCTCTCCCCCCCAATATGTCCTCCTCTCTCTCCCCCCCCAATATGTCCTCCTCTCCCTCCCCCCCAATATGTCCTACTCTCCCCCCCCAATATGTCCTCCTCTCTCTCCCCCCCCCAATATGTCCTCCTCTCTCTCCCCCCCCCAATATGTCCTCCTCTCTCTCCCCCCCCCAATATGTCCTCCTCTCTCTGCCCCCCAATATGTCCTCCTCTCTCTGCCCCCCCAATATGTCCTCCTCTCTCTCCCCCCCCAATATGTCCTCCTCTCTCTGCCCCCCAATATGTCCTCCTCTCTCTGCCCCCCCAATATGTCCTCCTCTCTCTCCCCCCCCAATATGTCCTACTCTCTCTCCCCCCCCAATATGTCCTACTCTCTCTCCCCCCCCAATATGTCCTCCTCTCTCTCCCCCCCCCAATATGTCCTCCTCTCTCTCCCCCCCAATATGTCCTCCTCTCTCTCCCCCCCCCCAATATGTCCTCCTCTCTCTGCCCCCCAATATGTCCTCCTCTCTCTGCCCCCCCAATATGTCCTCCTCTCTCTCCCCCCCCAATATGTCCTCCTCTCTCCCCCCCCAATATGTCCTCCTCTCTCTCCCCCCCAATATGTCCTCCTCTCTCTCCCCCCCCCCAATATGTCCTCCTCTCTCTGCCCCCCAATATGTCCTCCTCTCTCTGCCCCCCCAATATGTCCTCCTCTCTCTCCCCCCCCAATATGTCCTCCTCTCTCCCCCCCCAATATGTCCTCCTCTCTCTCCCCACCAATATGTCCTCCTCTCTCTCCCCACCAATATGTCCTCCTCTCTCCCCCCCCCCAATATGTCCTCCTCTCTCTCCCCCCCAATATGTCCTCCTCTCTCTCCCCCCCAATATGTCCTCCTTTCTCCCCCCCCAATATGTCCTCCTCTCCCCCCCCAATATGTACTCCTCTCCCCCCCCAATATGTCCTCCTCTCTCCCCCCAATATGTCCTCCTCTCTCACCCCCCCCAATATGTCCTCCTCTCTCCGTGTCTCTCCCCCCCCCAATATGTCCTCCTCTCTCCGTGTCTCCACCCCCCATATGTCTTGTGTGTTTCTCCCCCCCCCAAATATGTCCTCCTCTCTCCGTGTGTCTCTCCCTCCCCCAATATGTCCTCCTCTCTCCCTGTCTCTCCACCCCCCCATGTCCTCCTCTCTCCACCCCCCATATGTCCTCCTCTCTCCGTGTCTCTCCCCCAATATGTCATCCTGTCCTCCTCTCTCCGTGTCTCTCCCCCCCCAATATGTCCTCCTCTCTCCGTGTCTCCCCCCCCCAATATGTCCTCCTCTCTCCGTGTCTCTCCCCCCCAATATGTCCTCCTCTCTCCGTGTCTCTCCCCCCCAATATGTCCTCCTCTCTCCGTGTCTCCCCCCCCCAATATGTCCTCCTCTCTCCATGTCTCTCCCCCCCAATATGTCCTCCTCTCTCCGTGTCTCTCCCCCCCCAATATATCCTCCTCTCTCCGTGTCTCTCCCCCCCAATATGTCCTCCTCTCTCCGTGTCTCTCCCCCCCAATATGTCCTCCTCTCTCCGTGTCTCTCCCCCCCCCAATATGTCCTCCTCTCCCCCCCAATATATCCTCCTCTCTCCGTGTCTCTCCCATCCCCAATATGTCCTCTCCCCGTGTCTCCCCCCCCCCCAATATGTCCTCTCTCCGTGTCTCTCCCCCCCCAATATGTCCTCCTCTCTCCCCCCCCAATATGTCCTCCTCTCTCCCCCCCCCAATATGTCCTCCTCTCTCTACCCCCCAATATGTCCTCCTTTCTCTACCCCCCAATATGTCCTCCTCTCTCCCCCCATATGTCCTCTCTCCCCCCCATATGTCCTCTCTCTCCCCCCCAATATGTCCTCCTCTCTCTCCCCCCAATATGTCCTCCTCTCTCCCCCCCAATATGTCCTCCTCTCTCTCCCCCCAATATGTCCTCCTCTCTCTCCCCCCCAATATGTCCTCCTCTCTCTCCCCCCCAATATGTCGTCCTCCTCTCTCCCCCCCATGTCCTCCTCTCTCCCCCCCATGTCCTCCTCTCTCCCCCCCCCAATATGTCCTCCTCTCTCTCCCCCAGTATGTCCTCCTCTCCCCCCCCCCAATATGTCCTCCTCTCCCCCCCAATATGTCCTCCTCTCCCCCCCAATATGTCCTCCTCTCCCCCCCAATATGTCCTCCTCTCCCCCCCAATATGTCCTCCTCCCTCCCCCCCCCAATATGTCCTCCTCTCTCCGTGTCTCTCCCCCCCAATATGTCCTCCTCTCTCCGTGTCTCTCCCTATCCCAATATGTCCTCCTCTCTCCGTGTCTCTCCCCCCAATATGTCCTCCACTCTCCGTGTCTCTCTCCCCCCCAATATGTCCTCCTCTCTCCGTGTCTCTCCCATCCCCAATATGTCCTCCTTTCTTCCCCCCCCAATATGTCCTCTCTCCCCCCCCCAATATGTCCTCCTCTCTCTACCCCCCAATATGTCCTCCTCTCTCTACCCCCCAATATGTCCTCCTTTCTCTACCCCCCAATATGTCCTCCTCTCTCCCCCCATATGTCCTCTCTCCCCCCCATATGTCCTGTCTCTCCCCCCCAATATATCCTCCTCCCTCCCCCCCCAATATGTCCTCCTCTCTCCGTGTCTCTCCCCAATATGTCCTCCCCTCTCCGTGTCTCTCCCTATCCCAATATGTCCTCCTCTCTCCGTGTCTCTCCCCCCAATATGTCCTCCACTCTCCGTGTCTCTCTCCCCCCCAATATGTCCTCCTCTCTCCGTGTCTCTCCCATCCCCAATATGTCCTCCTCTCTTCCCCCCCCAATATGTCCTCCTCTCTCCCCCCCAATATGTCCTCCTCTCTCCCCCCCAATATGTCCTCCTCTCTCCCCCCCAATATGTCCTCCTCTCTCCCCCCCAATATGTCCTCCTCTCTCCCCCCCAATATGTCCTCCTCTCTCCCCCCCAATATGTCCTCCTCTCTCCCCCCCCCAATATGTTCTCCTCTCTCCCCCCCAATATGTCCTCCTCTCTTCCCCCCCAATATGTCCTCCTCTCTCCGTGTCTCTCCCCCCCCAATATGTTCTCCTCTCTCCGTGTGTCTCTCCCTACCCCAATATGTCCTCCTCTCTCCGTGTCTCTCCCCCAATATGTCCTCCACTCTCCGTATCTCTCCTCCCCCAATATGTCCCCTCTCTGTATCTCTCCCCCCCCAATATGTCCTCTCTCCGTATCTCTCCCCCCCCAATATGTCCTCTCTCCGTATCTCTCCCCCCCAATATGTCCTCTCTCCGTATCTCTCCCCCCCAATATGTCCTCTCTCCGTATCTCTCCCCCCCAATATGTCCTCTCTCCGTATCTCTCCCCCCCAATATGTCCTCTCTCCGTATCTCTCCCCCCCCCAATGTCCTCTCTCCGTATCTCTCCCCCCCCAATATGTCCTCTCTCCCCGTATCTCTCCCCCCCCAATATGTCCTCTCTCCGTATCTCTCCCCCCCCAATATGTCCTCCTCTCTGTGTCTCTCCCCCCCCCCCAATATGTCCTCCTCTCTCCGTGTCTCTCCCCCCAAAATGTCCTCCTCTCTCCGTGTCTTTCCCCACCAATATGTCCTCCTCTCTCCGTGTCTCTCCCCCCCCCCAATATGTCCTCTCTCCGTATCTCTCCCCCCCCCCCAATATGTCCTCTCGCCGTATCTCTCCCCCCCAATATGTCCTCTCTCCGTATCTCTCCCCCCCAATATGTCCTCTCTCCGTATCTCTCCCCCCCCAATATGTCCTCTCTACGTATCTCCCCCCCAATATGTCCTCTCTCCGTATCTCTCCCCCCCCAATATGTCCTCTCTACGTATTTCCCCCCCAATATGTCCTCCTCTCTCCGTCTCTCCCCCCCAATATGTCCTCCTCTCTCCCCCCCAATATGTCCTCCTCTCTCCGTCTCTCCCCCCCAATATGTCCTTCTCTCTCCCCCCCCCCAATATGTCCGCCTCTCTCCGTGTCTCTCCCTCCCCAATATGTCCTCCTCTCTCAGTGTCTCTCCCTCCCCAATATGTCCTCCTCTCTCCGTGTCTCTCCTCCCCAATATGTCCTCCTCTCTCCGTCTCTCCCCCCCCAATATGTCCTCCTCTCTCCGTGTCTCTCCCCCCCCAATATGTCCTCCTCTCTCCGTGTCTCTCCCCCCCCATTATGTCCCCCTCTCCGTGTCTCTCCCCCCCAAAATGTCCTTTCTACGTATCTCCCCCCCAATATGTCCTCCTCTCTCCGTCTCTCCCCCCCAATATGTCCTCCTCTCTCCCCCCCAATATGTCCTCCTCTCTCCCCCCCCAATATGTTCTCCTCTCTCCCCCCCAATATGTCCTCCTCTCTTCCCCCCCAATATGTCCTCCTCTCTCCGTGTCTCTCCCCCCCCAATATGTTCTCCTCTCTCCGTGTGTCTCTCCCTACCCCAATATGTCCTCCTCTCTCCGTGTCTCTCCCCCAATATGTCCTCCACTCTCCGTATCTCTCCTCCCCCAATATGTCCCCTCTCTGTATCTCTCCCCCCCCAATATGTCCTCTCTCCGTATCTCTCCCCCCCCAATATGTCCTCTCTCCGTATCTCTCCCCCCCAATATGTCCTCTCTCCGTATCTCTCCCCCCCAATATGTCCTCTCTCCGTATCTCTCCCCCCCAATATGTCCTCTCTCCGTATCTCTCCCCCCCAATATGTCCTCTCTCCGTATCTCTCCCCCCCCCCAATGTCCTCTCTCCGTATCTCTCCCCCCCCAATATGTCCTCTCTCCCCGTATCTCTCCCCCCCCAATATGTCCTCTCTCCGTATCTCTCCCCCCCCAATATGTCCTCCTCTCTGTGTCTCTCCCCCCCCCAATATGTCCTCCTCTCTCCGTGTCTCTCCCCCCAAAATGTCCTCCTCTCTCCGTGTCTTTCCCCACCAATATGTCCTCCTCTCTCCGTGTCTCTCCCCCCCCCCAATATGTCCTCTCTCCGTATCTCTCCCCCCCCCCAATATGTCCTCTCGCCGTATCTCTCCCCCCCCAATATGTCCTCTCTCCGTATCTCTCCCCCCCAATATGTCCTCTCTCCGTATCTCTCCCCCCCCAATATGTCCTCTCTACGTATCTCCCCCCCAATATGTCCTCTCTCCGTATCTCTCCCCCCCCAATATGTCCTCTCTACGTATTTCCCCCCCAATATGTCCTCCTCTCTCCGTCTCTCCCCCCCAATATGTCCTCCTCTCTCCCCCCCAATATGTCCTCCTCTCTCCGTCTCTCCCCCCCAATATGTCCTTCTCTCTCCCCCCCCCCCAATATGTCCGCCTCTCTCCGTGTCTCTCCCTCCCCAATATGTCCTCCTCTCTCAGTGTCTCTCCCTCCCCAATATGTCCTCCTCTCTCCGTGTCTCTCCTCCCCAATATGTCCTCCTCTCTCCGTGTCTCTCCTCCCCAATATGTCCTCCTCTCTCCGTCTCTCCCCCCCCAATATGTCCTCCTCTCTCCGTGTCTCTCCCCCCCCAATATGTCCTCCTCTCTCCGTGTCTCTCCCCCCCCATTATGTCCCCCTCTCCGTGTCTCTCCCCCCCAAAATGTCCTTTCTACGTATCTCCCCCCCAATATGTCCTCCTCTCTCCGTCTCTCCCCCCCAATATGTCCTCCTCTCTCCCCCCCAATATGTCCTCCTCTCTCCGTCTCTCCCCCCAATATGTCCTTCTCTCTCCCCCCCCCCCCAATATGTCCGCCTCTCTCCGTGTCTCTCCCTCCCCAATATGTCCTCCTCTCTCAGTGTCTCTCCCTCCCCAATATGTCCTCCTCTCTCCGTGTCTCTCCTCCCCAATATGTCCTCCTCTCTCCATCTCTCCCCCCCCAATATGTCCTCCTCTCTCCGTGTCTCTCCCCCCCCAATATGTCCTCCTCTCTCCGTGTCTCTCCCCCCCAATATGTCCTCCTCTCCCCCCCCCCCAATATGTCCGCCTCTCTCCGTGTCTCTCCCTCCCCAATATGTCCTCCTCTCTCAGTGTCTCTCCCTCCCCAATATGTCCTCCTCTCTCCGTGTCTCTCCTCCCCAATATGTCCTCCTCTCTCCATCTCTCCCCCCCCCAATATGTCCTCCTCTCTCTGTGTCTCTCCCCCCCCAATATGTCCTCCTCTCTCCGTGTCTCTCCCCCCCAATATGTCCTCCTCTCTCCCCCCCAATATGTCCTCCTCTCTCCGTGTCTCTCCCCCCCCAATATGTCCTCCTCTCTCCATGTCTCTCCCCCCCCCAATATGTCCTCCTCCCCCCCCCCAATATGTCCTCCTCTCTCTGTGTCTCTCCCCCCCCCAATATGTCCTCCTCTCTCCGTGTCTCTCCCCCCCCAATATGTCCTCCTCTCTCCGTGTCTCTCCCCCCCCAATATGTCCTCCTCTCTCCGTGTCTCTCCCCCCCTAATATGTCCTCCTCTCTCCCCCCCAATATGTCCTCCTCTCTCCGTGTCTCTCCCCCCCAATATGTCCTCCTCTCTCCGTGTCTCTCCACCCCAATATGTCCTCTCTCCGTTTCTCTCCCCCCCAATATGTCCTCCTCTCTCCGTGTCTCCCCCCCCCCCAATATGTCCTCCTCTCTCCGTGCCTCTCCCCCCCCCCCAATATGTCCTCCTCTCTTCCCCCTCCATGTCCTCTTCCCCCCCCCCCCATGTCCTCCTCTCTTTCCCCCCCCATGTCCTCCTCTCTTCCCCCCCCCATGTCCTCCTCTCTTCCCCCCCCCATGTCCTCCTCTCTTCCCCCCCCCATGTCCTCCTCTCTTCCCCCCCCCCATGTCCTCCTCTCTTCCCCCCCCCCATGTCCTCCTCTCTTCCCCCCCCATGTCCTCCTCTCTTCCCCCCCCCCATGTCCTCCTCTCTTCCCCCCCCCATGTCCTCCTCTCTTCCCCCCCCCATGTCCTCCTCTCTTCCCCCCCCCCCATGTCCTCCTCTCTTCCCCCCCCCCATGTCCTCCTCTCTTCCCCCACCCCCCCATGTCCTCCTCTCTTCCCCCCCCCCCCCCATGTCCTCCTCTCTTCCCCCCCCCCCCATGTCCTCCTCTCTTCCCCCCCCCCATGTCCTCCTCTCTTCCCCCCCCATGTCCTCCTCTCTTCCCCCCCCCCATGTCCTCCTCTCTTCCCCCCCCCATGTCCTCCTCTCTTCCCCCCCCCATGTCCTCCTCTCTTCCCCCCCCCCATGTCCTCCTCTCTTCCCCCCCCCCATGTCCTCCTCTCTTCCCCCCCATGTCCTCCTCTCTTCCCCCACCCCCCATGTCCTCCTCTCTTCCCCCCCCCCATGTCCTCCTCTCTTCCCCCCCCCCATGTCCTCCTCTCTTCCCCCCCCCCATGTCCTCCTCTCTTCCCCCCCCCCATGTCCTCCTCTCTTCCCCCCCCCCCCATGTCCTCCTCTCTTCCCCCCCCCCCCATGTCCTCCTCTCTTCCCCCCCCCCATGTCCTCCTCTCTTCCCCCCCCCCCATGTCCTCCTCTCTTCCCCCCCCCCATGTCCTCCTCTCTTCCCCCCCATGTCCTCCTCTCTTCCCCCCCCCCATGTCCTCCTCTCTTCCCCCCCCCCCCATGTCCTCCTCTCTTCCCCCCCCCCCTCCCCATGTCCTCCTCTCTTCCCCCCCCCCATGTCCTCCTCTCTTCCCCCCCCCCCATGTCCTCCTCTCTTCCCCCCCCCCATGTCCTCCTCTCTTCCCCCCCCCCATGTCCTCCTCTCTTCCCCCCCCCATGTCCTCCTCTCTTCCCCCCCCATGTCCTCCTCTCTTCCCCCCCCCCATGTCCTCCTCTCTTCCCCCCCCCATGTCCTCCTCTCTTCCCCCCCCCCATGTCCTCCTCTCTTCCCCCCCCCCATGTCCTCCTCTCTTCCCCCCCCCCCATGTCCTCCTCTCTTCCCCCCCCCATGTCCTCCTCTCTTCCCCCCCCCATGTCCTCCTCTCTTCCCCCCCCCCCATGTCCTCCTCTCTTCCCCCCCCCCATGTCCTCCTCTCTTCCCCCCCCATGTCCTCCTCTCTTCCCCCCCCATGTCCTCCTCTCTTCCCCCCCCATGTCCTCCTCTCTTCCCCCCCCCATGTCCTCCTCTCTTCCCCCCCCATGTCCTCCTCTCTTCCCCCCCCATGTCCTCCTCTCTTCCCCCCCCATGTCCTCCTCTCTTCCCCCCCATGTCCTCCTCTCTTCCCCCCCCCCATGTCCTCCTCTCTTCCCCCCCCATGTCCTCCTCTCTTCCCCCCCCCATGTCCTCCTCTCTTCCCCCCCATGTCCTCCTCTCTTCCCCCCCCATGTCCTCCTCTCTTCCCCCCCCCCCATGTCCTCCTCTCTTCCCCCCCCCCCATGTCCTCCTCTCTGTCCCCCCCCCCATGTCCTCCTCTCTTCCCCCCATGTCCTCCTCTCTTCCCCCCCCCCCATGTCCTCCTCTCTTCCCCCCCCCCATGTCCTCCTCTCTTTCCCCCCCCCCCATGTCCTCCTCTCTTTCCCCCCCCCCCATGTCCTCCTCTCTTTCCCCCCCCCCATGTCCTCCTCTCTTTCCCCCCCCCCCATGTCCTCCTCTCTTTCCCCCCCCCCCATGTCCTCCTCTCTTCCCCCACCCCATATGTCCTCTCTGCATCTCTCCCCCCAATATGTCCTCTCTTCGTCTCCTCCCCTCTCCATCATCATGTCTTGCTCTCGCTAGTCTCTCCACTCATGTTCTCCTCTCCTTGTCTCTCCAACCTCACCCTGGTAGGGTTTGCTCAGCGAGTGCTCCCTTTTCAGATACTCCTCCGTCTGATCCGCGGCCACCAACGCCCCGAGCAGGAGCACGAGAAGCGGAAGAAGAGAATCTCGGGATCCCCTCCATGGTCTCCACTCCACCTCTTCCACCACCGCCATCTTCCTCCTCTCTCTCCCTTCTCTGCCTCTAACACCGCGCCAGCCAATCACATACCTGACCATCAGACGCAACCATTGGACGCTTCCTGCAACCCTGTCATCCCATTGGCTTCCGGGAGCCCAATCAGCACAGAGAAGGGCGTATCTTACCTTGCTGTAAGGTCAATGGTTGCTGTCGCTGATTGGCTGCTTAATAAAGAGGGCGTGATCATAAAGGCTCATGAGAATTGTGGTTGTTTGTTGACAGACAGTCTCTGAAGACATTTAAAGGGACAACTGGGAGCAGGGTGTGTGTAAATGATTCCTTGTCCTTAAAGCTTCCAAGTTGTTACTGAGAAGGGCCTAGAGAAGAGAATGCTTTAGAGAGCATCACGTCAATGAGAAGGATAGGCTGCGCTTATACTACTGGCTATGCCACTGTCTACGCGACCACGTGACAGCCATCGCCGTAGCTATTGTGATTCCTGCAATCTGGTGCAGGAGACCAATGGAGGGTGACTGGGGTCGTCGCGGAGGCGTGGCCGTGAGCGGTTCACCCTCATTGGCTGAACCGCTCACATGCTGCTTACGTCACGCGGTGATCGCCGAAAAAGTACAAATCCTTTGACTACCGGCGATCGCGACTGCTCTGTCGCTCTGCAGCACCGTCATGCCCACTATGGGAACCCACGACGGACTGCATGTACTTGCTACAGCGCTGCGCGATGTCGCAGTCGCCTTAGCCAGCACTATAAGCGCAGCCTCAGATTATTTATATATTTATAAAATATTTTACCAGGAAGTAATACATTGAGAGTTACCTCTCGTTTTCAAGTATGTCCTGGGCACAGAGTTAAGACAAATAATACATGGTTACAAATACAGTTACATAAATGAACAGGGTATACATTATATACAAGACATTGCATGCACAGTTAAAGAAAATACATGTTATGGGCGTATGTAACAGTTACAGACCAGATTAAAATGTGAGACAGCCTTAGATTTGAAAGAATTTAAACTGGTGGTGGATGTGAGAGTCTCTGGTAGGTTGTTCCAGTTTTGGGGTGCACGGTAAGAGAAGGAGGAACGGCCGGATACTTTGTTGCGCCTTGGGACCATGAACAGTCTTTTGGAGTCTGATCTCAGGTGATAGGTGCTGCATGTGGTAGAGGTGAGGAGCTTGTTCAGAATTTAAAGGCAAGACAGGAAAGGTGAACTTTGCGCCTAGACTCTAGTGATGACCAATCTAGTTCTTTGAGCATTTCGCAGTGATGTGTGTTGTAGTTGCATTGGAGAACAAAACGACAAATTGAATTGTAGAGGGTGTCAAGTTTGCTAAGGTGGGTTTGAGGTGCCGTGCCATATACTATGTCTCCATAGTCAATAATTGGCATTAGCATCTGCTGTGCGATACGCTTTCTGACCAGGAGACTTAGGGAGGATTTGTTCCTGTAAAGTACACCCAGTTTGGCATAGGTCTTGGTTGTCAGGGTATCAATGTGCATTCCGAATGTTAAGTGGGATTCAAACCATAAGCCCAGGTATTTAAAACTAGTGACAGGGGTTAGGGTGGTGTTAGTGTTGGTTCTAATATGGAGCTCAGTCGCTGGAAGCTTTAAGAATTCAGTCTTGGTCCCAAATACCATTGTTACAGTCTTGTCAGTGTTTAAAAACAGTTTGTTTTGGGAAATCCAGTTTTCGAGTCTCAAAAAGTCAGACTGAAGTATGTGTTGAAGGTCAGAGAGGCTATGGCTGTGTGCATATAGGATTGTGTCATCTGCATACATGTGTATTGAGGCTTCCTTACAAGCTGTGGGAAGATCATTAATAACACTGAGAAGAGTAGGGGCCCCAGAACAGAGCCTTGCGGGACACCACAGGTGATATCCAGGGGGTTGGAGTTAGAGCCTGAGATGGACACATGTTGGGATCTTCCTGATAGGACTGAAACCAGTTTAAAGCATGCTTCCCTATTCCAGAGCTCTGGAGTTTGTTAAGCAGGATAGCATGATCAACTGTATCAAAAGCCTTTGCAAAATCTAGGAATACTGCACCAGTGAGTTGTCCCCGTTCCATTCCACACTGGATTTCATTGCAAACTTTTAGCAGGGTAGTTACAGTGGAGTGTTTGGGACGAAAGCCAGATTGGCTAGGGAAATTTGTCTTGGTGTACTAGTCGTTTAATTGGGAGTGGACACATTTTTCCATGACTTTGGATAGAATTGAGAGTAGTGAGATTGGTCTGTAGTTTGAGACATTGTTTTTGTCCCCACTTTTGAAGATTGGGACAACTCTGGCAGTTTTCCAGGTCTTAGGGATATGGCCTGCAGACAGGATAGAGTTGACTATGGAAGCAATTGGTTTGGCAATGGCTGGGGCACCAAGTCGTAGGAACCTAGATTGTAGCAAGTCAGGTCCGCATTGGCTGCTTAGTTTTAGTTTGAGGAGCGCTTGTGTAATCTCCTCTTCAGATACTGGGCCAAATTGAAAATTGTGGGCAGTGTTGGGAAGGGGTGGGGCTATGTGGGCACTCCCAGGATGAGATTCAGGTTTGTGGTTTGAGCTGCGTTTCGCTAATAAGTTAGTGGCACACCCCACAAAGTAATCATTGAATGCATTTGCAATGTCAGTGGGGTTTGTCAGAGTAATATCCCCCTTAGTGATATTACTTGGTTGTTGATGGTTAGGAGGCTGGAATATACTGTTAATAGCCTTCCAGAGGTTAGCTGGGTTTGATGTATTTTGGTGGAGATTGTCAGTGTAATATTGTGCTTTTGCGTGCCTTGTTTTCCTTGTGCACATGTTCCGCAGGCATCTGTAGTGATTGAGATCCTTGGTAGTGCCAGTTAATTTGTAGCTTTTCCACAAAGTATCCCTGAGCTGGTAGAGTGCAATAAGGTCAGTTGTAACCCATGGAAGATGGGCCCCCCGTACCCTTATTTTGCGTAGTGGAGCATGGGTATCGCAGAGTTTTAAGAACTCGGATTGGAAATAGTCGAGCGCAGAATCAGGGTCGGGAATTAAATCGATTCTGTGCCATGGGCAGTTGGTAAGGTCATCCAGAAACTGTTGTGGGTTAAAGTTTTTAAATGTTCTAGTGAAGAGAACTTTAGGGCTTGAATGGGGCGTTTTAATTTTCCTTACACAGTACACTATTGCATGGTCACTGAAAATGTCCGGAAGGATGCCAAAGGATTGGATTCTGCTGGTGTTTGAGGAGAGAATCCAGTCTAGCAAGGAATGGTTATGCGATTTCAGGTTTGTCCGTGTGGGTTGGGAAATGAGTTGTGATAGGTTAAGTGACTTGAGTTGTATCTGGATTTTATGGTTTTTAGGGTCAAGCCAGTTGAAGTTGAAATCCCCAAGAACTAGCAGCTCACTCTTCTCGTTCAGAGAGGAAATGGAGCCAAGAAACCGAGTGATATCAGCCAGGGATTGTACAGGGGCTTTAGGGGGGCGGTAGATGCCAGCGAGCAAGATGGGCTTAGAAAAGGGGAGGCAGATTTTGCCAACTAGAATTTCAAAAGAGCGTGGGCTTGGGGTGCAATTTAACAGTGTAAATTGTAATGTGTCTGCAATATAAAATAACACCCCTCCTCCTCTCTTTGACCTATCTCTCCTAAAAATGGAGTATCCCTGAATGGCGATATTTGCATCAGGGGTTTTATGGGTTAGCCATGTTTCTGTAAGAACGATGGCTTTGGGTTTATGCATAAGGCACCATGCCCTTAGTTCGTCCAGTTTGGGCAGCAGGCTCCGAATATTTATATGGGCGACAGATAGCCCTTTTTGGAATTTAAAGGTGGAATTTTCAGGGGCATGGGACAGATTTGAAATGGCACAGATGGCACATGTTATTATATATCTATAAATGTTTAACCAGGATAATACATTGCGAGTTACCTTTCATTTTCAAGTATGTCCTGAGCACAGTTATGATGAAAATACATGGTTACATTAAATGAACAGGATTATTTATACGTTATATTGAAAGACATTGCATGAACAGTTAGAGATATAATATGTTATAGGCGTTGTGGACGGACGTTCACAGAGGTACACAATTAGGAGGCTTTATAATGTGAAATTATAATAGGCTTTATTGTGCCTGTTCCTTTTTATCAGGAAAATTATCCAAACACGGGGGGGGGGGGGGAACAAAGCTTCCATTCACTTGGGAGTAATTCTAGTGAAAACACTATGCAACCAATTCACATCTCCCTAGTCAAGCATTTCTCCCAGCCCCAAACATAGCATGAAAATAAGCAGATATAAGCAGTCTCTTAATAATGAAAGTCTTATCTGTTTATCAGCTGTAGAGTAAGCTTCTCTGCTCTCCTGGAACCGCACGGAGCGTGCACAGAAAATCAGCATCCAGGTTTAGAAGTCTTATTTGGGCCTTGTGTCTTGAAAGCAGCTCTGTTAACTTTTGGCAGAGCTCAAAACAAGTGTGTCTCCAAGTTCAGCTCAGGTGTCAGCTAAAGAGTTCTCACTTCCCGTTTCAAAAGACAGGCTTTCTAAGCCATCTAATTCAGGCAGGTGGAGTTTAGTAATTAACTACAAGAGGTTAACCACCACACTGCTGGATTAAAGACACATTACTGAACAGGGATAAGTCCCCTGTTACATACCTCCCCTGTTTGTGGGAAGCTCGGGCTTACCACGGCCAAAGCCTATCCTTCCACTCTCATTCGAGATCTTTCTGTGACTTGAATGAGAGTGGATGGAGGAAGAGAACCTTCTGTCCCGCTGGGATTGGAGCCCTTTCTCCAGTTTATTTTTGTCTCCTCCCGAAGGTGCTTGAGATCAGCACTCCTCAGTCGCTCGAGGAGGACTTTTTCCACGTAAAGTCTTCTTATTGCTTGCGCGGTCTTGAGATTTCTGTTGCGTCGGGCACTCCTCTTTTTGTAGACAAAGTGTATGGCAACAGTTGTAGAGCAGTTAGGACTAGCCCTTGGAGTTTTCTGCTCTTGAAGCGGTCTTTCTGCAGCTTCTCCACACCACGGAGTCACCAGTTCAGCTTCTTCAGCTAAGGATTCTGCACTCCTACCTCTGTTTTTTGCCTGTTGGGCAGCTGTAGGTTTGGCTAGTGCTTTCTTTGGTGGCTCAAACTTCGTATTTTTGTTTTGAAGTTGCGTGGAGTCCCCAATGCTCACTGTACCCTTGTCCTCACGGGCATTAGTTACTGTGGGATACTGGTGCTTGGGCAGTGCCAATACCTTTTTCCGTATTGGAGGAATCTGTATCAGAGTCTCCTTCATATTCTGGAGCTCTGTAATTTTTGTCGTCAAGGTTGCCGCTGCGTCTGTTTTCTCCTTGGTGTACTGACTCAAGGGAATGGAACAGTCTCTCTGTCTCTCCAGCTCTTGCTCCAGTTTCTGAGCCTTCTCACGCTCTCTCTCATACAGAGTAACCTGGTATCGAAGCTCCGCCTCCAATGATGCTCTGAAGACATACAGCATGGCTTTTAGCTCCTCATACTGCTCTGTGGGGACGTACTGGGTATTCAGACGTTCCTGCAGCGCTTGTACCTCTTTAGCAGCCTGCAGATTTTCTTCCTGCAGCGTTTGCTGCTTCTCCTCAGCATACTTGGTGTGTACGCAGATCTTGCAGTTGGTTCTGCAGTCGGTGCTCTGCTTGAAACATTTCCTCTTTCAAAAGTTTATTTCTTTCTTTAAGAGCCTGCAGCTCTTCATTCTTTCCCTTGACGTATTCTGTCAACTCAGAATTTTCTTTTTTTAATCTTAAATTTTCTCTTTTTTCAGTCTCTGTACTATTCAGGGCTTCCTTGCAGTCCACCTTCCATTTTTGCACATCTGCTTGGAGGCGGGCTGTCTCCTGGCGTGAGACTTCCATCTCCAGGTTTAAGTTCTGAAGCTCCTTCTGAGAGACTTTGAGATCTAAGCTAAGATGTAGGATAGTTTTCCTTGAAATGTCCAGCTCCTCAGTGAGACTGTGTAGTTCCTTTCTGGAAACTTCCAGGTCTGTGCGGCAGCTGTTGGTCTCATGATGTGAGGCATCAAGTGCTCTGCGGAGTGTCTGAACCTCTTTCTGAGATATGTCCACTTCTATCCGGACACTGTTGACCTCCTGTTGTGAGGCATTCAACTCTATGTGCAGAGTGTGAACCTCTTGCTGGAAGACTGTCATCTGCTTCAGTGCCTCCTCATACTTCCGCTTTAGCATAGCCACCATTTTATCAGATTGGCTCTGCTTTTCATCCATGGCGGAAATAGTAGCCTTTGCAGTATCTAGCTCAGTCTTGAGATCGTCCAATTCTGTCCTGGCCGCAGAGTAAATTGCGAGCACAGTCTTCTGTAGCTCAGCATTATTTTTTCTCTCTCTTCCTAATTCTTCACAGAGCAGATCACAGTCATGCCTGGTAATTTTCAGGGCGTCTTCAGGGCTGGTCAAGGGATCGTCACTCACTAGTTCTGGCTCCGCTTCCCTGGGATGACTAGTTGAGGGTTCCTCACTGTTGGCACCGGACAGACACTTCTTTGGGGTACACAACTTCTGCCTTGGGCCCTCTGGATATTCGGTTATCCACTGCTCCCGCTCTGTCTCCTGCTGATCATATTCGTCATCATAGGGAGCGGTCTTTTCTGTTCGTGCCGAGTTCAGGCACCCCCACCATTCTTGGGGTGTTTTGTGGGTGTGACTCGGTTCGGGTTCCCCGTAAGAGATGTCTTCCTCTTTATTGGACTGGAAGGGCCACTCTTCAGTGGGGTAGGGTTCATTATAGGAACGCTGCATCTTGTCCTCCATTTTTAGGCTATCAGGTGTAATTTTCTTCCTGACCTCAGGAGGCGCTATTGCAGCTGTTGCCACTGTATTTGCTAGAACCCCCAAATGTGATAGTCCTACAGATGGGCATATTTTGCTTGTAGAGGTCGTGCCTCTCACAGGCATCTCTGTAGATTTTTCTTTCTTGGGTAATTTTTTTTTTTTTTTCTCAATATCAGCAGTACTGTGCATGCATTTTCTCTTATCAGGTATACAAGATTGTGCAGTTGCTAGGTAAAAAAAAGTCTATTTGCTATACACCATTTATTTGCTAGGTGAAATCCCTCCGCTTTAGCAACAGAATTTGGTTTTCTGCCTGAGTTCAGTAATTTTCAGTCTCATCTTTGGGTATTATGGCATTCACACTTCACACTTTGGGTGTCTGTTTTGCTCCCAAGATAATAGGCATACTTTTTTACTTGCAGAAAAAAAACATTCTTTGCAGTGGACTCAACACTCAGCAATTGGCTTTGAAAAAAACTTTTTCTTTATAGGGCAATTTTACACTCAGCATTTGTTTGCTAAAAATACCCCTGCTTCAGCACAGTCTTTGTATCAATTTTCACACTTTTCTGCATATACTCCATTCACAGCTGGTAGCCCTATGCGGTGTGGCAACCTTTATTTGCAAAATCAGTACCACTCGTGGGTCACCATCTGTTTTCACTGCTTCAGCGAAACTTTTGAAAACAAGAAAAACCTATCCCTTTTTAAGGGCTGACTCACTTCTTGAACCCTGACTATGGCTAGAAGGCAAAATCCCTATTTCAATGACCGTATTACACGTTGTGATAGGTAATTAAAGGTTTACCAGCTTCAGCAGTCTCTTGGGATTGGGGAAAAGAGTCCATCTGTGGTTTTGTAGGTTTCAGTGCAGTGTAAGTTTCAGTGGTGTGTGTCCCTTTAAATCTGATCTCTGCTGCATGAGGGTTTTTTTTCTTTCAAGTTGTTTAGACTGTTTGTAGGCAAAAAAGCATAACAAAAAATTTCACATAAAAACTCCGGTCCTTTTTAACTACAAGGACACCTCTTGTCCCACTTCTGACGACCATATGTGGACGGACGTTCACAGAGGTACACAAGTAGGAGGCTTTATAATGTGAAATTATAATAGGCTTTATTGTGCCTGTTCCTTTTTATCAGGAAAATTATCCAAACACAGGGGGGGGCGGGGGCGGGGGCGGGGGCGGGGGCGGGGGCGGGGGGGGGGAACATAGCTTCCATTCACTTGGGAGTAATTCTAGTGAAAACACTATGCAACCAATTCACATCTCCCTAGTCAAGCATTTCTCCCCAGCCCCAAACATAGCATGAAAATAAGCAGATATAAGTAGTCTCTTAATAATGAAAGTCTTATCTGTTTATCAGCTGTAGAGTAAGCTTCTCTGCTCTCCTGGAACCGCACGGAGTGTGCACAGAAAATCAGCATCCAGGTTTAGAAGTCTTATTTGGGCCTTGTGTCTTGAAAGCAGCTCTGCTAACTTTTGGCAGAGCTCAAAACAAGTGTGTCTCCAAGTTCAGCTCAGGTGTCAGCTAAAGAGTTCTCACTTCCTGTTTCAAAAGACAGGCTTTCTAAGCCATCTAATTCAGGCAGGTGGAGTTTAGTAATTAACTACAAGAGGTTAACCACCACACTGCTGGATTAAAGACACATTACTGAACAGGGATAAGTCCCCTGTTACAGGCGTATGTAACACAGACCAGATTAAAATATGAGAGTTTTAGTTTTAAAAGAACTTACTCTAGCAGCGGCTTTTAGAGTCTCAATTAGATTGTTCCAGACTTTAAATGCTCAGTAAGAGGAGGAGCGGACGGATTCTTTGTTGCACCTTGGGACCGTGAACAGTCTTTTGGAGTCAGATCTCCGGTGATAAGAGCTGCATATGGAAGGGGTGAGGAGCTTGTTCAGATAGACGGGTAGCTTGGCCAGAAAGTATTTGAAGGCCAGACAGGAAAAATTTACTTTGCGCAAGACTGATAGCCAATCTATTTCTTTGAGCATTTTGATGTGATATGTGCTGTAGTTGCATTGGAGGACAAAGCAGCATATTGAGTTGTAGAGGGTGTCATGTTTGCTATGGTGAGTTAGGGGTGCTGTGCCATATACTATGTCCCCATAGTCTACAATTGGCATTAGCATCTGCTGTGTGTTGTGCTTTCTCACCAGCAAACGTAGGGAGGATTTGTTCCTATGAAGTACTGTACACCTAGTTTGGCATAGGTTTTGGATCTCAGGTTATCAATTTGCAACCCAAATATTAATGGGGAGTCAAACCATATGCCTAGATATTTAAAAGTAGTGACAGGGGCTAAAATGGTATTGGAGTTGGCTCTGATCTGAAGCTCCATCACTGATAGCTTTAGACATTTAGTCTTGGTCCCAAATACCATTGTTACAGTCTTGTCAGTGTTTAAAAACAGTTTCTATTGGGAAATCCAGTTTTCAAGTCTCGAAAAATCAGATTGAAGTACGTGTTCAAGGTCAGTGAGTCTAGGGTTGTGTGCATATAAGATTGTGTCATCCGCATATATGTGTATTAAAGCTCCCTTACCAGCTGTAGGTAGATCATTAATGAAGACTGAAAAGAGATTGGGTCCCAGAACAGAGCCTTGAGGGACACCGCAGGTGATATCGAAAGGGTTGGCGTTAGAGCCCGAGATAAACCTACCTGGGTCTATCTACCTGGAATCTACCTGATAGGTAGGGGTGAAATAAATTTAAAGCATATTCCCCTATTCCAGAGCACTGAAGTTTGCTTAGCAAGATAACATGATTGATGAGCGATGGTTCAAAAAAGACTTAGCAAAATTCCTCCTCCTTAGAATATTGCACCAGTAAGTTGTCCCAGTTCCATTCCACACTGGACCTCATTGCAGACTTTTAGGAGGATAGTTACCGTGGAGTGTTTTGGGCGAAGGAAATTTTTCTTGGTATATTAGTCGCTTAATTGGGAGTGGACACATTTTTCCATTACTTTGGATTAATATTGGGAGAATCCTGTAATTTGAAACAGTGTTTTTGTCCCCACTTTGAAGATTGGGACAACTCTGGCAGTTTTCCAGGTCCTAGGGATATGGCCTGTAGACATATGTGGCCTGGGTTCCCCCTGAGTCCCCTTACCTCCAGGAGCGTGCGGATGCCCGCGGTAGAGTACGCGCGCAATCGACAAATGCCAGGAGGTTGTGGAGGCAGTTGTGAGGCGATCAAGTCGCTGGCGGCTCCCTTTGCAGGGCGCCACCATCTTCTATGTGGCCACGCATACACAGGACAGTTCATGCATATGCAGTGAGTCACTATAGCCGGCAGCGATTACAAGAAGGTGCACGCATGCGTAGTACGAGGCAGCCATTAGGGAATAGCACCGCAGGAGACTACAAGCCCCAGAAGGCCATAGGGCTGCAGAATCAGGTGACACACAGCAGCAAAAAAACAAAAAGAGAGAACAGCGCAAGACCTCATAGTGTAGTATATAAAAAATTGTATTAGATTCATTCAGCAGGTGATTATTGCACGAACATTTAAAATATAAATATTAGCATGACATGTTATGGACATGTTACCACAACAGCTAGTAGCATGGAACCACTCAGGACTCAGCTGGGCTAGGGAAGGGATGGATTCTCGTCTCCCCCGGGTGTTCTTGGGTTTCTCTCCTCTCAGATCATCATCAAGTTAATAATCTTGGGGATGATCTCAGCCGGTCAGGCTGGTGGCTGCAGGAAGGGGAGGGGGGGGGGCGTGGTGGTGGCGATGCTATGGGAGGGGGGGGCGGTACAGGGGGTGTCCCGCGGCTGGTCACAGCAGTTGCCGCCAGCCCCGCTGAGACACCTGCCTCCCGATGCTGCTCCCTCTCGCGCCAGAAGCTTAGGCCAACTTACTTCCGGCGCTGCCAACACGGAGACGAAGTTTAAGGCGGCGTGCAGGGTAAAGGGAAGAGCGGAGCGGGCGAGCTGGCGCTCATGCGTTATCTTATACAACGTGTGTATTTCTTATGTGTCCTATAACGGGGGTATTCCACATAGTAGAATCCCGTACGGTGGAGGTGCTACCGAGCATCGATCCAGGTACACCCCAGACTCCCAGCAGCAGAGGCTTAGGCCTCCTGTGAGTCCCAGGTATTGCACCCTACACACACACCGTAGCCACACATCACCCAGGGGGTGGGGGAAAGTGCGCTACACATAATAGAGTTGATTAGGGAAGAAAGTGGTATGGCAATGGTTGGGGCACCGAGTCGTAGGAAGTTTGATTGCAGTAGATCAGGTCCACATTGGCTGTTTAGTTTTAATTTGAGGAGCGTTTGTGTAATCTCCTCTTCAGATACTGGGACAAATTCAAAATTGTGGGCGGTTTTGGGAGAGGGTGGGTGTTCTCCCAAATTGAGCTTCATGTTTGTAGTTGCGCTTTGCTAATAGGGAAGTAGGACACCCCAAGTATTCATTGAATGCGTTTGCAATGACAGTGGGATTTGTCAAAGTCATCCCTTTTGATATTGAGGGCTGGCGTGATGGCGGTGACGTCGATGCCACTGCACAGAGCCCAGCAGTTACAGAGCCCCTGCACTCTCAGCCACGACAAACTGATTGCTGGGGGGAGAGCTTTGGGCTTCTGTAACTCTTACCTTCTCCGGTGGCATCTCCCAGCATCTCCTACTGCATGGTCCCATCATCATGGCTCTGTGCGTTGCGTTGCCATGACAACAGGACATTAGAACGTCATGTGATGTCACGTTGCCATGATAATGTAATGCCATGTGGCGCCACGTTGCCGTGACACCGCATGGCGCCGTGACGTCCTGTTGTCATAGCAACGCGACGCCATTTGACGATGCGGAGCCATGATCACTGGACTATGCATGAGGAGATGCCGCCAGGTGATGCCGTTGGAGAAGGTAAGAGCCAAGGCCCGCAAACATCCCAGCCGGCTATGTTGATATTAAATGGTTGTAGATGGCTAGAAGGCTGGAATATATTGTTTATATAGGAGCGGCTAAGTGAGTAAAGACACTGACTGGCACTGAGAGTTTGAAGCAGGGGAGCCTGGTTCAATTCCCGGTGTCGGCTCCTTATGACCTTGGCAAGTCACTTTATCTCCCTGTGCCACGGGCACCAAAAAACAAACAAACATAGATTGTAAGCTCCATGGGGCAGGGACTTGTGCCTGCAAAATGTCTCTGTAAAGCGCTTTTGGATAGTTAGGATATATCTTTATCCACCATCTCTTGCAAGTATTATTAATTTTGATAATATTTGGTTTTATTGTGATGTAGTCTTTCATTGTTTTGTGTCTTATGTTGTTTTCAGTTTTTTATAAAGTTTTTTTTATTTTTATATAAAGTTTTTTTATATAAAGTTTTTCTTTACAAAGTTTTTTTTTATAGTTTTTTTTTTATATATAGTTTTTTTTTTTATATAATGTTTTTTTATATAAAGTTTTTCTTTACAAAGTTTTTTTTTTTTCTAAGTCTGATTGGAAGGTTGTACTATCAATCATTATGAGTGGTCTGTTATTGGTTGAGACATCTATCCACTGAGGTATATAAGTATCACCATATTACCATATGACTATGCCCTGAGGAAGTGTCATTTGACACGAAACGCGTAGGTGGTGACGTCATACGCAGTGACGACGGACTTCCGGGTTGCTGCTCCAGGACACCATGAGAACGCTTCTAGGAGACTTATAGAGACACAAGGTCTGATTTATTACCATCTTGCTTGCCGAGTGATCCTTACCTTATAACAACTGGGGTGCCCTCTTATGGTTGGTTGGGTATTTATACCCTGTTCTCTGTGGATGTTTTGGATTTAATTTATTTGATCCATTTTTTGATCGTTTTGTATGTGGTGTTCTTCATTGTTCACCACATTATATTTGTAATAGTTTGTTGATGTGTATGTGTTTTTTAATATAAAGAATTGTGCACTAATTCCGGTTTTCTGGTTCTCTTTTCCATGCGCTCCTATTTTTGTGTTTATATGTGCTGAGTATGCCCCGCTGACCACGGGAGACTAAGGGCCTCATGCAGTAAGCGACGATTATGTGAAATCGGCAAGCTTATCGATTAGTCATGTTATTGGCGTTTTTCCCTCTCCGTATGCAGTAAGTGCCGAATACATTCAAAATCAACCCGAAAACAAATCCGCCCACTCTCACGATGATGAGCCGATCACACACAGGTGTATCGGCGTGCGTGGCGGGGTGCTGTTAGGTTGCACAATCACAAATCTTGCTGAATCAGGCGAAACAAGCATGTTTTTGATTGCGCGCCATATTTAAAGGCAACGTGTACTGCTAATCATTCTCTGTGTTGTTGGGAGTGAGAGAGAGAGAGAGACGCACAGAGCTGGAC
This sequence comes from Ascaphus truei, assembly GCF_040206685.1. Lineage (NCBI taxonomy): Eukaryota > Metazoa > Chordata > Amphibia > Anura > Ascaphidae > Ascaphus > Ascaphus truei. Next base: position 241,119,800 of record NC_134487.1, on the reverse strand, counting down.
GATTGAACATTTGCATATTGACTGAGAGACTTGTTGTGTATTGGGTGAGCTTTGTCCTTTGTTGTTTTGTTTACATCTTTGTCTTGTTTTATATGTGGAAGTGTTTCGTGTGATTGCCTGTACATTTCTTGTCTGTTTTTTGTGAGTGCTGGAAGTATGCCCGCAAAGCGTGGGAAGAGTGATGCCGGTGGGAGTGGGAGTGCTACTCGTGCGAGTACGCGTCGGAGTGAACGTACTGTTCAGGGGAGTGATGTTGCTGAGAGTGAGAGTGGTGTTGCAGGGAGTGGGAGTGCTGGTGCTGCGAGTGGTGTTGCTGGGAGTGGGAGTGCTGTTGCTGGGAGTGGGAGTGCTGTTGCTGGGAGTGGGAGTGCTGTTGCTGGGAGTGGGAGTGCTGGGAGTGCTGGTGCTAGGAGTGTGAGTGCTGGTGCTAGGAGTGTGAGTGCTGGTGCTAGGAGTGGGAGTGCTGGTGCTAGGAGTGGGAGTGCTGGTGCTAGGAGTGGGAGTGCTGGTGCTGGGAGTGCTGCTGGTGGCGCAGTTGCTGATGGGGTGGATGGTGGTGGCGTGCTTGCTGGTGGCCAGCTTTTGGAGGCTCTTCCATTGGAAGAAGGAGAGTCCAGTCAGCACCAGCCAAGCTCTGACCCTAAACCTGCTCGGAAAAAACGTGTGGAGAAGCCACGTAATCCTCGCTTCAATGACCAGGAAAATAGGGCTCTTGTCACTGGCATTCTGGAGCACTATGACAGTATATATGGACATTTAGTAGGTAAGTGTAACTTTACATTTATTATTCAAATACATGTGATCCTAGGTCATCTGAGTTTTGTTCATATGCAAATATGGGTACACAATATCTTTCTATGTTCATTAGTGTGGAAACACAGCTTTTTATCATGCCTTACAAGGACAAATAAACACAGGCGGTCAATTTGCCAGAACTGCATACAATATGAATGCAACCTTGCTTACATGTATAGGTTTAGTAGTGAATGCTCATGTGCTGCACATATTACACATAAAACAGCATGTTTGCTATCACTTGGAACAGCTAGCAGTGTAGGAAACTGGTGCTTATATTATTATTCATTTACCTCATATCTTTTATATGTTTTTCAAGGGCGGACAAGTGCAGCAAGCAAAAAAGAAATGTGGGACACAATAGTCATTGGTGTCAATGCCTGTGGGAATAGTGTCAGGGACAAGTATCATTGTCGGAAAAGATTTGATGATATTAGGTCCAAATTGAAAAAGAAAATACAAGACCAACGCGTGCATGCTACTGGCACTGGAGGTGGGCCCACACCACAACGTCTCATATTGACTCCATTGGAGGAGCTACTTCGGCCAAAATTACTTACCGTCGTCGTGGAAGGCTTGGCTGGTGACCGTGACATTGGAATTTATCCGTCACAATTTCCAGCAGGTGATAAATATTACTGTACTAGGCGTGTCGTTGCTTACAGTTATTTTGCATAGTTACACTGCTTTTTATACTGTCTTCACAATATAAGCATACCTGCATCTATATATGTATATGTCTGATTCTGTATATATATATCTCAAAATAGACATATATGTAGTAGTCCTACTAAAAGCAGTAACTAATATAGCACGTGCCATTGCGTGCTCATTTACATGTGAATTCCCAAAATGCATAGCTGCAGTGGAAGCAATTGATGGTGGGCGAAGATGGGGAACAACAGGGTAGTACACGTGTAACACATGTTCATGAGAAATTATTAGTAGCTACAGGTACAGAACAGAAATATGTATCATATTATTGTGTATTTTATTGATTTTACTCCGACAAACATGACATTACTGCCTATTTTAAGCATGCATCAAAGAAATTGCATGTAACGGCCTACAAACATCACTGGCACTAACACATCTATAGTTGCTTAAGAAAAGGTCCATTTTTGCTTTATGTCATATACAGACAGCATAATGAGGCACACGTATCATATGTTATGTCATTGTTTTCATAACTTAAACACTGCAGATGACTACTTAGCTCATCTACCATTGTGTTAAAGCAGCTGCAATTAATATCTCATCACAGCATACACTTCAACAGAGGGGGTGGGGTTCAGCACACACACTAATTACAGCCTCATTTCACGGTCAACTTAGTTCACACCATTTGCACCTGTTTCAAGTCATTGAAAGGTGTGGCTGATTAGGCTTTTTGGGGAAGGGAATACCTTTCTTACAACCTGAATAGCACAACTGAAGTTAATCACACTCATTGGAAAGCTTAACTCTAGCTACTAAATGCCCCAACAACTCATTACTTATCAAAGCGTACGTCACACATTAGTTCACTCATATCTATAGTTGAACTACTATGAAAGACACATTATCACACACTGCATGTGTTGTCTTGTTGAGTCACAGCCACATTCAGGTGTGCCACATCTTCGATTAATGTACCACACATATCCTCTACCAAAAACAACACTTTTTGCAATATGACCACCTTCATGATAACCATTGTGAATGGTCATCTCATGATAGTTATGTACATTATGATACTGATATCACTACACAACATATGATTTTTATGTACTCATTTAATCTATTTATCCTCACGCATTACTGCAGAAACATAGTATGTTGTATGTTAGGGAACTCAAAAATTCTAAGTACACAGGCATGTACAGTGTTATTACAACTATTTATGTTCACTTTCACACACATTTTCGGTTAAGGAACTGATGTTGTTAGTTAATCATAAATACAGAACATACAATAAGTGTTTGTTCAATATTTACACATGTAAATGTAAAACTTATGTTATTGTTATATATAGTTGCCCCTGGAGGACATGTGTCACCTGAGATGGAACAAGTGTCTTCACCTGGGTCAGCCAGCTCAACACTACTAGAAGGTGAGTGTATCATTTGCTGGCCATATAATATGTGCTCTTCTATATGTTATGTTGTCATGTGCATTATTTGTTTTGCACATCTTCTTTAAATAGGATTACTTAGTGTCAGTGAAAATTAAGTGTAAGGCAACATGTATTGTGTTAGTGATGTTAATTATCATGTAGGACTTCTGAGTTTAGAGCAACTTTTCATTCATTCATATTTCATACTGAGTCCAAACATTATTCGTAAGTCAAGGTAGTTTTTAATGAGGTTATAAAACGTATGCTAACATGTTAGGTGTTACTTAGGACACAGTACAATTACATAGTAACACAGCATACATTAACATGCCATTTAATAATGTGTACATTTCTTTTTAGAACATCATGGTGATGAGGATGATGAGTATGATGAGGATGACGCCACAGAAGAGACTGAAATACAATCATGTGACCATGAAGAGGTGCCAATAGAAACTGTTGTACCGCCAAATCGTCCATCAACTTCCACATACGATGCAATTGTAGCTTCAGAGGGAAAAATAGTGGACGCAGAAAATCGTCGCCATTCAGACATGATGACAGTGCTGGAAAGGATGATTGGACTGCAGGAAGAAACAGTATCACAATTGGCACATCTCCACAGAGTCTTCATTGAAGTGCCTAAACAGTTGCAAAAAATCAACACCTCATTCGAAGCATTAGTTGTTCAGCAAACACAAGCTAATTACTGGAGAATGACTAATGTACCACAATTCAACACCTCCCAGCCAGGATCTGTTCATGCAGGTCAGTTTTCACCACATTCATCTGAGATTCATTCACCAGGCCCAAATGTTACCGGTCAAGTAGCAGACATTGCTGTGCAGGTTCCTGATGACATCCTACCGCTGCCATCTCTACAAATTCAGCAGCAGACACCTACAAAGGAGGCGACAAAAACAAAACAAGACACACATGAAACAGACCAACCATCACTTGTGCAGTGTCTACCAACTTGCTCACATGTGTCACTGGGCACAAGCCCTGTCCGTGAACAGTCACTACCCAAAAGCCCTGTAGGTGAGTCGCTGCCCAAAAGCCCTGTAGGTGAATCACTGCCCACAAGCCCTGTAGGTGAGTCACTGGCCACAAGCCCTGTAGGTGAATCACTGCCCACAAGCCCTGTAGGTGAGTCACTGGCCACAAGCCCTGTAGGTGAATCACTGCCCACAAGCCCTGTAGGTGAGTCACTGGCCACAAGCCCTGTAGGTGAGTCACTGGCCACAAGCCCCGTAGGTGAACAGTCACTGGCCACAAGCCCTGCCCGTGAAGTGCCAGAGGCCACTCAAAGTGGCTCTGTTGTGCCTAAAGTTGGTGGCAAAAGAAAAAGGAAAATTCAAGAGACAACAAGCAGGCCTGTTACTCGCTCGCAAAAGGAACAAAAAAAATAAATGTTATAATTCAGAAAATATGTGTTTGGCCTTGTTTTGTTGACTTCAGATTATCTAATTACTATTGTATGTATGCTGAAGACTGTGTTGTTTCCAAACTTTCAACTATGTTCTTGTACACGTGAAGGTTTGGAAATGTTAACACTCATAATTAATTGTGTTATAAATATTTATGTTGTAATCGTCTGTTCAGTAATGGTCCACCAGGAGCCAGTTGCTAAGTTTAGAGAAGCTGCCATTGACTTTGCAGCAAAACATTGCATTTGGGTGTGTTAATTGATGTAAGAATTGCATATGCATATTAGTCACATGCAATTATTAAAACACCTAAGTAAGTGCAAACATCTTTCTTGTACGTGTACAGCAGGATTATGTGTAAATTATTACTTACCTTTGCCTTGCTTGGCCATTGTAATTTTGTCCTTTAATCAGTTGTGTGTTCGTTTCTATAACATCTCAGAATGTATAATAATATATATACACACACACACACACACACACACACACTGAGTGAGTGTGAGTGTGAGTGTGTGTATATATATATATATATATGTATATATGTGTATATATATATGTATATATGTGTATATATATATGTGTATATATATATATGTATATATGTGTATATATATATATGTATATATGTGTATATATATATGTATATATGTGTATATATATATGTATATATGTGTATATATATATGTGTATATATATATATATATGTATATATGTGTGTATATATATATATATATATATATATATATATATATATATATATATATATATATATATATATATATATATATAGTACTATATAAACTGGTATACACAAACTAATACACTTCATGCTTCCTTGTGAAAGCACACTATTTTAATAATACAGGCCTAATGTTTGAGAAATATCCTAAGTATGAGACTCTAACAGTATTGTGCTTAAACAAATGTTTATTACTTAATTCAATCATGTTTCTCACCATTTAAATAGGTTTCATACAAGGTATACTTAATGCCATCAATGTTGTGTGTACTCCTGCAATATAAAAAAAAAAAAAATATTATATATAAATATATATATATTTTTATAAGAGATATATTTATATATATATATATATATATATATATATATATATATATATATATATATACACACGTATTTAAACTCATGCAGACAGGGAGTTAACCAGACTTTCACATACACACAGAAATGTAAGCGGGGAAAAAACATTTCTTTTTGCAGGTGTGTTTTTACTGATATGCCTGGCTAAGAAATATTTTCACACACTGGCCTTTGTTAGTTTTCAAAAAAACACTATGTGAACGCATTCACAGTCTAGGGATGTTTTTCACAAACGAGATAAAAGAAGGAGAAATGTTTCTCCCACAGTCCCATATCACGAACCACAACTGTTAACCCAATTAGACAACCAAATCCAATTGGCGTTTGAAATAAGGAGTCAAAGTAGTTACTTTTGTTGACCTTGACAAGGAAAAACAGGAGTTTGTTAGCCATTCAGCACATTCATTTTGATGAGCAAATAACACAGACCTGCACACAGCTTTTGTGCTACTCAGACATGGCTGATGAATTCGTTAACAATATTAATCCCCTTTTAGGGTATAAGTACATGATCTGTGAAGCCATCTTGAACAGTCGCGGACAGAAAGCAAGCACACGCCAAATCGATGATTTCATTCGAGCAAAATATCCTTATTACCAAGACCGTAAGCATGCACGGAATTTTAATTCCTCAATAAGATTCACTTTATCAAGTAATGACTTTTTTGAACGTGACCAGGATAAGCTACTGTACAACACACCTATGGTTTCTGGAAGATTGCCCCGGAAAAACAATTTATCCTGAAAGACGGCACTTATATTGTCGTGAAAGGCATATTTATTCCTAATGGCAATAGCAATGTATCCGCTACTACTGATCCGTTTGAATCGATACGTGCTGCAATATCTGCAGCCTCCATTCCTGAAACCCACATTGTACAAGAACAAAAGTACTATGATTATGTACCAAGCCTTTCAGCTGAAATTGCATTGGAATGGGAACCGGAAGAAATGAACCTACCTCCCGACCAATTATTTGAAGAAAGCAGTGGCGATTCCTATGAGCGCATCCTGGAGGAGATATGTGCCATACTGGATTCAGCGGTTGGGTTAAGCGTGGATGAAAATGGCTTGCATTTCTGGAGCGACCAGTTGCAGCCAGGCGAAGAGTTAATTCTAGAAGAATGGTAAATATAACAATCGTTATGCGTTGACTCTGCGTTTAAATTTTTTTTTTTTTTGTAACCACCATTTTCACTTTCAATGCGTGGATACAGCGTAACATTGCAGACTGCATAACATGTAGCGATCACAAACAAATTGTTTCCTAATACAATATAGTAGGACCTGAAAGAGTAGTACACATTGCTGACGGAATAAATATACGTACTTTCCTATCCCTTTAAACATATTAGCAACATTTTACCATTACTCTAACACATACCTGTTTTGTTATCATGCAACATCTACAACATTGAAAACCGGGTCCACCACGTATGACGTGGGACCCTTGTCATGGGCCAAGGCGTCCTTAAAAAGGATTAGTGATGTAAGTCCCGCCCCCAAGCGACGTGCGCGCCTCAAAGCCTATTGGCTGTCATGTTTTGTTATAGTAACGGTAACTGCAGTGTGTGATGCGTGCGGCTCAGTGTTTGTAGGCGTACCCTGGGCGTTAGCCGAATGTTAATTGAGTGGGAGGAGTGTTAGCGTGCGTTTCACGCTGGCTTAACATGACGTCACACGTATTGCATTTGCGCATTGTGTTATCGGCCGTGCTTTCTGTTCAAACACGTCTGTTTAAAAAGAATACAGATGTACTCGTTTAGAACGAATGTAGTTTCGTCTTCATTGTATTTGAAATAAAGATGTTATGTTTACTGGTATTTTCAACATGTATTGAACGCACAACGTACGCTTTGTTTTGCGCATGCGCTAACAGTTAGTGGAGCCAAGCGTGAAGTGCGTGCGCACACAAAGATGTGCGCGCACATCTTTCAGTATACAGGCAACGTTCACTTCTTATACATAGTTATGCCTGCTACAAATTTAAAGAAACATTACATACTGATGAACAGTTTTACTTCTAACATATAAGTGACTGACGTGTGTATCTACACAATCATATAGAGCTGCGTAACGCGTTGTCACGGATGCATATCTAGTAAGGTGCCATCTTTGACCATCATGTGTTTGCTGTATTTCAGAGATGTCGGGGAAGATACAATCGGATCAATGTATGATTTCAGAAGAGTCTACCTTTATATGAGATGATTGTGAGGAGGAGCCACCGACTACTATACTACATATGGAACTAATTTTATATTGCTTGCAGCGCTTATTAACAAACAATTAAAAATGTGATACCCTTATGCCTATATTGCATAAGCACTTAATTAACATAATGATGTTGCAAAAGAGTGCCTCGTGAATTTTTATTGAGTGTTCTTTAATGACTACTAACATTTTATGACATGGTGTGTTTTATATATAACAACCATTCCCACTCTGCTAACACATTTGTGTATTCTAATATGTAATGGAACGTATGACTGTCGAAACTATGTAACAATAATAATAATAATATGAGCATGTTCATGTATAGGGCTGCTAGTTGTACGCAGCGATTTACAGACACATGTTTCAGCCTGAGGTCCCTGGCCCGTGGAACGTACAAATGTTTTTTTGCCGCATGAGGCACAGGGAGATAAAGTGACTTGGCCAAGGTCACAAGGAGCCCACACCGGGAATTGAACCAGACTCCCCTGCTTCAAACTATCAGTGCCAGTGTGTGTCTTTACTCAGTGAGCCACTCCTTCTCCCAATGTAAAGGACACTTACAACCAAGTAGCCATTTATTTTTAAAATCTCTTGTTACATGGGTATGTAGATAAAATGGTTTGGGACTGTAGCAAATAATGTTACTGGCCAGATGTTATGGTCCCCTCCAATGCATGATGTTCTGAATATGACATCACCATCATGTTATGAAGTACGTTTCTGTGTATATTTCATTAACCTAACTAACTATAGTTTACTGTGTTTATTAATCGTTTAGAAATACATAGTATAGTCAATATGATGATATAAGCTACCATAATAAAGCTGGTGTTATCATTTGTCGGTGTTATACATGGATCCTACACCAATTGATAGAGACACAAACAGTTGTCTTAAAAAGTGTGTCTATGCTAGTGATGAATGTGCTCCCGTAAGTAAACAAATAAGTACAGTTATCCCCTTTTCTCCAACCACCTCTATATTACATTAATGGAAATTATAAGGAAACATACATAAAATGTGATGAAATGTGAGTAATCATTTTGTAATACAATGCACATGAAAGCTCAAGAGTACCTAAATGCATATACATGATACAGAAAATACATATATGTAACATTTGTGTTTAAACCAATATGTTGGGTTTTTAGTTCCAATAATTATAGGAAGATTGAGGTAGCCACATCTTATGAGAGATGTCAGCAAATATACATACCATGATCAGTCATACTGGAGATATACCTATAATGCAAAGGAACAATATATAAATTGCAAACATTGACATGCCATCTTCAGTACCGTAAACAACACAGCAAAGTGTGTATTTGGTGTTAAATGTACAACACCATGTATATTTCATGACATTCAAAATGTAAATCAGCCTGGTGTACACATCATCTGGATGTACATGTTACACTGCACCAATAACATTGTATGTAAGCATACTAGAAGCATGAATGATTATGGGCATAATATGTGTTTTGTCTTAGCATAAGGAATAACACAATGCTAAAATATTATTGCTTTGTTACCCAAGTTGTATTCACATACACACAACTAAAGTACAATTGAAGAGGGATTATATAACCTGTGCAACAATAACATACCGGTGCCACATCCCTTTGTGCACACAGCAGAGAAAAGAAAGGTGTGCAACCCATATTCATCTGTGTCCTAACAGAAGGTTATATAAAGAAACATTATTGTTAATATAACATAATTAAACTATAAAAGTAGTACTAGGAACATATGAGTTTGTACTTACAAGAAAAAAATGAATTGATGAGATTCTGTCGTGTCTGGCCACCACTGGCTGTTTGTTCATTTTCAGCAGCTACATGGGTGGGATGCTCGTCTACCAAAGCCTCAGCTAGGTCTGACTGTACATTGTGCCTGAGTGCAACATTGTGCAAAATGCAACAGGCAAGGATAATATCAGACACTTTTTGAGGCTTGTATAGAAGAGCCCCACCAGTTCTGTCCAGACACCTAAACCTGGTCTTGAGTAGGCCAAATGTCCTCTCTATAACAGATCTTGTAGATATATGGGCTGCATTGTACCTGTCCTCTGCTTCAGTTTGAGGGTTTAGCACCGGAGTCAAGAGCCACGGCCTAATTCCGTATCCTGAGTCACCTATAATGAATGGAGCACACATAAGCTGACATTAGTGATCAAATTGTACAATGCCAACATTCCTAAATCAACATGTGTTTTGTGTTAGAACATGTAAATATGTACTCACCCAGCAGCCAACCAGGTTCAAAATGTCCCTCTTCGAACGCATGGAAGACTGAAGAGTTCCTCAGGATAGAGGAATCGTGACTGGAACCAGGGAACTTGGGTACCACATGCATTATCCTCATCGTGGCATCACATACCACCTGTACATTGAGTGAATGGTAGTGCTTCCGATTGCGGTACACATGCTCACTCTGACTAGGTGCAATCAAAGCAACATGTGTGCAATCGATTGCACCCAGCACACATGGTATCCCTGCTATATTATAAAAGCCAGTCCTGACTTCCAGCCACTCTGTCGCCTCTGTAGGAAAATGAATATAATTCCTAGCGCGTCTATTGAGTGCATAGAGAAACTGGGTCAAGGCCCGCGAGAATGTAGATTGCGAGACCCCGCCCACTATGCCCACAGTTGTCTGGTATGACGCGGAAGCAAGATAATGTAATGAGCACAGCATTTTAACAAGCCCAGGGACTGCACGACCTCTGGCTGTGAAAAAATCTAAATCCCCCCTTATCTCCTCATAAAGAGCTAAGATTGCTGCTGAACTCAAACGATAGCGACTTACAATCTCCTCCTCACTCATCCCATCTAACAGGGTTCTCTCCCTGTACAGACGCGGACGAGGCACAAGTTGTCTCCTCTGTCTTCTCCTCTGATCTCCTGTCCCTCTACCTGTCCCTCGGCCTGTCCCTCTCCCTGTCCCTGTCGTATCCGCGTCACTGTCACTGTCCCTCGGTGTGTCCCTCCCTTGCCCTATATGATTGTCTTCATCATCAAGCATGTCATAGAAAAGAATGTTCCTCCGTCTCCTAAACATTCGCAACATTTTGAAATGAGTAGCTGTGAATGAGCAGGTAATGTGCGTCCTTTAAATAGGTATGTGATGATGTCAGGTGACATAGTAAAATGCAAGGTGTTACATTAACATAATAAAGTACTTCTGTGGCAAGCTGTGTGCACTTGTTGTTCTAAGTATTTGTTGTGTGTATTCTGCAGGGAATGATGATATTTGGCAATGATGTGACGTGAAGCTTTGTACAAAGATTGCTTGCAAATAAATAGTTGCATGTGCAATGCATGTAACACTTGTGAACGCAAGAGTCAGTCATGTAATGAGACAAAAAGGCTGAGATTGACGTGGGAAAAGTTTTGTGTAACATGTGTAATTATCCATGTTATTGTGACATGTTGGCAACAATGAATAGTCGTGTGCATATGCATGCATTTGTGTAAGGAGGATAGTTGGTATAGAATGAGTTTACAAGGTGTCCCAATGCTGAATTACTGTACATGTGTGTATAAGTTAGGTTGAAGTGCTTGTAATGCAACGGTTACAATGTAAACATGCAATGTGATTGAGCGTCCAATAAGTGACGTCATGAAAATAGGGAGGACCCAAAAGTATATGTAAACATGAGAATACAGATGTACATGAACGTTTAAAGATGCGTGTCACATTACAAGCATTGTGTAATGTAAAGGAAGATGAATATACTGTGTATGTGTGACATGTGTGACATGTGTGACATCATGTAAATAATTGTCGCTGAGTTGAGTAAAATGTGTGATATGATGTGAGGTTCTCCTTTAAGAGTGTAGTATAGTATTTTCCCTTGCCACATCATCACATGATGAGTAATGTGACCCGCAAATGCTGCAAACATGTAAAAGTCGAATGTTATGCAAATAAGACACATCAGCTGTGACACAATGCAGGGAATGCCCCCACACTGTAATGCAAATCCCCCTTGTATTGTGAGCAATGAAACGTAAACAGTACTATACTGTTATACGTCCCCGCTCCATTGACTCCATTGATGTACAGAAGATTTTTTTTTTCTAAGTGCCGTTCCGGCAGCCTTAGCGATCGTTCTCCCGTCCAAAATGCCAACTTTAGTTGGCGGGAGAAATCGGCCATAACATCTCAATTTCGTAGTGCCGATCAGCCCCGATAAGCTGTTTTTTTTTGTTGAATCCAGCCGATTTAAAAAAGTGGCGATCAGTGTCGAAAACAGGCTTATCGGCAGGCGACTGGCCATAACCAAATAATCGGCTCCGAAACCTGGCGATATGAAGCACTTATCGGCGCTTACTGAATCTCAAACCCAATTTTGGCTATAACATGGCCATATTTCCCTTATCAACGCTTACTGCATGAGGCCCTAGGAGTTGCAGGGGAGACTGGAATAGCTGTGGGAGAGCTCTCGGAGAGACAGCGCGCTCAAATAACCCCCCTTTTTTTCCCTCATTACCCTGCAGTCTCACTCAGCAGACAGTCTCATTCATTAGCAGACACACTCGCTCATTAGCAGACAGTCTCAATCATCAGTTGCCAGTCTCACCCATTAGAATGCCACACTCAGTCATTTGGTAGCATGAAATCTCAATCAGTAGCGGACAGTCTCATTCATTAGCAGCTAGTCTTGCTCATTAGCAGCTATCTCACTCGTCAGTAGACAGTGTCACTCATTAGTAGACAGTCTCACTTATCAACAGAGTCTCAATAGGCAGTCTCTCATGACAGTTTCACTTATTATCAGGCAACACTACTCATCTGTAGAAACTTTCACTCATTGAAAGCAGTCTCACGTATTGGAAGGTAGTCTGAATCATCAGTAGACCGTCTCACTCATTGAAAGGCTGTCTCAGGAGAAAGTCTCAAACATTGGAATCTGTCTCAATCATTAGCAGACAGTCTCACTGACTAGAAAGCAATCTCACTCATTAGTAGACAATCTCACTTATTGGAAGGCTGTCACAATCATCAGCAGACAGTCTTATTCATAGACAAATAGTCAAAATAATTAGTAAACCGTCTCATCAGTAAACACTCATCGGTAGACAGCCTCACTAATTAGTACTCAAGACAGTCTTCCTCATTGGAAGGTGGTCTCAATCATTAGCACACATTGTCACATCCTCCTTCATTAGTAGACAGTCTCACTAATTGGGGTAGTCTCACTTATTAGTAGACCCTCACTGAAAGGTAGTCTCAATCAGTAGACAGTCTCAATTCTTGGAAGGCTATCTCAATCATTAGTAGACAGTCTCAATTATTGGAAGGATGTCTTACTCATTGGAAGGCTGTCTCAATCATTCGCAAACAGTCTCAATCATTAGCAGGCAGTCTCACTCATCAGTAGAAAGTCTCACTCATTATTGATTTATTTATAAAATATTTTACCAAGAAAGCTTACAATGAGTTACCCCTCGTTTTCAAGTATGTCCTAATTGCTGATAGTCTCACTCATCAGTAGACAATCTCACTTATTAGCAGATAGTCTCATTTACTAGCAGACAGTTTCACTTAGCAGTCTCACTCAATAGTAGACAGTCTCCCTCCCTGGAATATGCTCAATCATTAGAACACTGTCTCACTTATTAGTAGACATTCTCACTGCATGACCTGGGAGATTCAAAAACAGTGACCGTGAGCAACCTTTCACCCTGCCTGACACAGCACGGCCCATGTGACTGTCACACTGCTCTCGTCACCCACACAATTCTCGTTCAATTTCTGCTCACTATCACCGCTCAGCTTCCTGCGTGTCTAACCCAAGCATTTCTGAATGTCTTCTTTAGTTTCATTATTAAAGTTTGACTTATTTTTTAACAAGTATACGTTGAAACAAGCACACAGATCAGTTCTAGAAGTGCCATGGAAAAAGTAGTGGTACTGTACTTGTGAGTTTAAGAAATACTAAACTGCCTGTCCTATAATTATAAGGACACATTGCCAACACATTGCAAAACATCTCGGATCACGTGTGAGTTGGTAAGGAAAAATACCTGCACAAAAAACGACCTTTAACCCTACAGGACCTTCGTCCCCCTCTCCCCTCATGTCAGTACTGAAAAAGCAGAGGATGCAGGATGGAGGTGCAGGATGGCGGTACAGTTTGTGTATCTTGTGCTGGAGGGGGGTCAGTACTGGAATAGCAGAGAGTGCAGGACGGAGGGTCAGTGACATCACTGTGTGTATAGAGTGCTGGAGGCAGGTCAGTACTGGAATAGCAGAAGGTCATATGACGCAGGTGCAATGGCAGCACTGTATGTATAGAGTGCTGGAGGGGGATCAGCATTAGAACAGGGTGCAGGACGGAGGTGAAGGGACAGCACTGTATCTTGTGCTGGAGGGGGGGGGTCAGTACTGGAATAGGAGTGGGTGCAGGACGGAGGTGCAGTGATATCACTGTGTGTATAGAGTGCTGGAGGGGTGTCAGTACTGAAATAGCAGAGGATGCATGACGGAGGTGTAGTGACAGCACTGTGTGTATAGAGTTCTGGAGGTTGGTCAGTATTAGAACGGTGCAGGACGGAGGTGGAGTAACAGCACTGTATAATGTGCTGGAGGGGGGGGTCAGTACTGGAATAGGAGTGGGTGCAGGACGGAGGTGCAGTGACATCACTGTGTGTATAGAGTGCTGGAGGGGGATCAGGATTAGAACAGGATGCAGTACGGAGGTGAAGGGACAGCACTGTATCTTGTGCTGGAGGGGGGGGTCAGTACTAGAATAGGAGTGGGTGCAGGACGGAGGTGCAGTGACATCACTGTGTGTATAGAGTGCTGGAGGGGTGTCAGTACTGAAATAGCAGAGGGTGCATGACGGAGGTACATGACTGTGTGTATAGAGTTCTGGAGGTTGGTCAGTACTAGAACAGGGTGCAGGACAGAGGTGGAGTAACAGCACTGTATCTTGTGCTGGAGGGGGGGTCAGTATTGGAATAGCAGAGGGTGCAGGACGGAGGTGCAGTGACATCACTGTGTGTATAGAGTGCTGTTGGGCAGTCAGAACTGGAATAGCGGAGGGGAAGTGTGTGTATCTTGTGCTGGAGGGGATCAGTACTGGAATAGCAGAGAGCGCAGGATGGAGGTGAAGTGACAGCATGTGTGAATAGAGTGATGGAGGGGGTCAGTAACAGAACAGCAGAGTGTGCAGGATTAGGGTGACCAGATTTTCAAAAGTAGAAACCAGAACACATTAAAATAAATGACAACAATGTAAATAAATGTAACAAATGACATCATCTAAAAATAAATATGATAATGGTATTTGTCTAATAGCGTCCCTACTGATTTCCGTTTCCTAACATAACACAAACTCTCGAGTGCAGCAAAATAACGGTTTGGTTTATACTAATAAATCGTTTCATTAGAGTTTACCAATAGATTTAAAATATTTAACCTTTGGTACGATCGATCACATAAAAACAGGCAGCATCTATTTTTACGGTTTTAAGAGTTTTAAGTGGGTCCAAAACAGGGGAAATCTAAAAACCCGGGACATCTGAACGATTTTGAGAAAACTGTCAGGACACTGGGACGTGTAATGATAATCAAGGGCTGTCCCTGCTAATCTGGGACGTATGGTCACCCTATGCAGGATGGAGGTGGAGTGCCAGCGTGGAGTACTTGAGAGGGGGGTCAGAACAGGAATAGCAGGTTCTTACTTCCTGCACTATGCACCTGTCTTAATGGTTCCTATTCATGGGTTCTTGGCTCAGGGAGGCTTTGCTGGGGTGTGGTTGGTGAGAGGGGACAGGCTGCCTGTTCCCTCTGTAATTACCCTCCAGATTTATGAGTGAGGTCTGGGGGAGGGCAGTGCGGGCAGGAAGCTAGACCCTGGCACAGAGAATGTGCCCAGGGTGCGGTGCACAGCTAGTGCCAGGTACTATACTGTACATACATATAAATCCTACTGCAGAGCTTTTCAGCCTGCCTCGGGAACGCCTCAAACTATATATCATGCCGAGAATCTCTTTACTCATTTATACCTAGTCAACAATACCGTACATTATTAGAATTGAGTATTGGTCACAAGGAATGAGTCACATTCAGAAGGTCACTCGTAAGGAGTGTGTTTAACTCACAGGAGCACTTATTGGGTAATTGCGTCAGTTCTTAGATTACAGGTGTCACTTTTTCGAAGGCAGTGTCACTCATTGTAAGTCAAGGTGACTCATTACAAGGCAGTCACTCAGTGGAAGTCAGGGTCACTCATTAGGAGGCAGTGTCACTTGTTAGAAGTCAGTGTCACTCGTTAAGAGACAGTGTCACTCATTAGAAGTCAATGTCACACATTAGGAGGCAGTGTCACTCGTTATGAGTTAGTGTCACCCATTGGAAGTTAGTGTCACCCATTGGAAGTTTGTGTCACTCATGGAGAGGCAGACTCAGATGTCAGTGTCACCATTGGAAAGCAGTTTAACTCGTTAAACATTAAGCCACTGACAGACAGTGGTCTAAAACACCAAAAAAGAGGAACGAAAAAAGCAGCATCTCTACCACAACAACCAGCAGGAAGCAAGCAGAGGAACGTCAGGGACAGATTCCCTGTATCGGACGTAACTTTCTGGCTTTTTTCGTTCCTCTTTTTTTAGCGTTTTAGACCACTGTCTGAGCTATCTCCTCTGCAGTGTGCAGTCTCAGGCGCTGCTCCTTTAGAATTACACTGCCCGGAAGGGTTTGCATTTTTTCTGATTTAATAAAAGGTGTTCCCTGTAGAACTGTACCTGTTAGCTGTTTACTATTTTTTAGGTAAACTGCGCGGCGCGAACAAGAGACGGCCCTCTATGGGGCCGGCCACAGTCCATGCGTGCGCACACATGCTCAAAGCACGATGGCACGACCACATTTTCAAAAGACAAGACATTTGTCTTTTGGCGCGGCGGCCGAGCGATGGTCACGGCGGCGTTTCAGCCAATGAGGGCGAGCCAGCCGCGTGACGTCATGGCCGCGTACCCGCCACGCCTCCCCATCGTGAGCAATCTGATCGCTGCAGAAACGGGTGCACGCGCCGCCACGCGCTCCAATGGGCGCGCGCGCACTGACTGGGGCCGTAGCCTCAGAATTTGATAGAAGAAACTATAGACTCTAGTAAGAACCTCATCTTTTAGCTTCATGATATATTCTCCTTTAGTATATATGATGAATATATCAAAATAACCATTGAATCTCATGAACACATGTATAATAATTATTTATTAATATCTAGACAATCATGTGCACAAAGAGGATTTATTATGCCGCAACAGACAAACAACCCACTAGCTAAAAAATATTAATGAGTTCATGGAAACTGTGTTGACTTATATTATATTACTCAATATAGTGGAGTTGAAAAGTGTCCGTTACAACATTTAATCCACTATTATACATTCAAATGGGCAATGAGTGAGATTATTAATGGTTTAACAGAAAACTTGCTTGTTTTCATAGCTATTGGAAAACAATAACAGATATATGCATACAAACAGATGCTCAATGTAAAATAACAATGAATAGAATGCAATTTGTTCAAACATGGAGCAGCACAGGAACGCCCAACAAGGAATGAACAGGGAAGGAATTGGGGAGGGGGAAAGGGGAGGGGGAAAAGAGGGTGCAATGAGAAAATCAGGGAGACTGAGCGTGAACCTGAACAAATGCACATGGATAGATATAAACCACCCTATAAAAAGTATTAAAAAATCATCAAATCATATTTTCATTTATTAATTCCTATTGATGTGCATATCATTATTTCATTTATGTTCAGATTTGAGTTACAGACATGTGTGGAGGAGGTGGCTATCCTCAATCCATTTGTGTGGATACGTTAGGATTTTAAATTTGTTTATAATCATTTTTGGAAATGCTGAATTGGTAATTGCTCTCATCTCTGTATTTCTGATGAAACCCCCTGTGTCTGCTATCAACACAGGACATGACTCCTTTAAGAATTGCATTCCACTGAACCATGTGACTGTGCTTAGCCAGTGGAATGACAATTGGTGTCAGTTGGAAAGGGATTGCTGAGGGGACTGGTGTGGCAGTTTGTTTTGATATGGTGAGGCTGCTGCAGAACACTCTGCAAGGGCCTGACCAATCCATGGAGTGAGGAGACTGGTGGATTTTGCTGGCCAGTACAAAGTACAGTGACACCTCAGGGAGCACTGCAACAGCTAAGATGTGAAATATCAGGATTTAATAGACAGAGGAAAGAAAGAGATCCCCCTGCATTGGAACACAGGTTATGTTTTCAAATTAACTGTAAGAAGCAGAAGCCTGCATCTGTTTGAATCCCGAGCTCCAACGAAAGGTTATTGTACAAATACCCTGCCTAATCAACAGGGTATGTGAACTAATATGCAGTGACTGTAAAATATATAAAGACAGAGGAGGATTGCAGAAATACTGTGTGGTTATGTGGTATTCTTGTGTATATATCCCTATTCAAAATGATAGAAAAAGTCATATAAAGTTTGTTATAATTCCTTACAGTTTTGTTGTGTCTAATTACTCCTGCTTCCCACTCTGTGTACTACTCACTATAAGAGTTAAACCCCAAATTACAGGACTCAGGCCCCCACCTCAGTGACAGGTTCTATAGTCTGAGGTAAAGTAAGGAGGGGTTACATTGGAGGCGCTGCTGAGATTTTCACCATAATGGAGGACACAAGCGCAGGGATATCTGCTAATACTCTCCATTAAAAAACATGATGGCGGGGGGCGTGGCCAAGACACCAAACGAGGAGGACATGTAGCAGGAAAACTCCATCCCTCAGGAGATTAAAGGGCAACAAAACCCAACGTATACCCCTACAAAACATACATTTAGCTGGGGGACGACCCGCTCTATGCACAGGGAGTCCTGAAATAATAGAAGGTAAAAGGGGCTGAAGCCAACAAACGAAAAAACGGTGTTGTTGAAAATGCAAAATGGCCACCATACGCGAAAGATAAGTGGCGGTCTAAAAGCTTGACCGGGCGATTCAGAGGAGGGTGCAAATCCAGAGACCAGCGGGAAAGGTAGAGCACGCTGCCCTATCTACTAAGGGTCGAGGAGATCCCAGGGGGAGGAGAAGAAAGGAATGAGGCCTGCCGATAGGATATAAATAAATAAAGACATTTTACCTGGCTGCAAAGTCGCAGAGGCAGCGAGACCAGCTTCCCCATGTAGATTCAAGCCTCTGATAGAACCCCCCGCCCTCCCCCATCCACCCCCCGGCGGACAACTCCTGCCATAAGGGAAGACGGAACAAAGGAAGTCAGGCCCCAATTCTCCTTCCCACCTCTGCCTAAAGATGGCTGCCATCGGCCCTTAAGTAGAGGTGGAAGCAGCTGTAAAAGACCTGAAGCAGGAATTTTCTCTCAGGACCTGCCACGTCAGCATCTCAGAGGTGAGTGGATTCTCTCCCCCTCCTCCCTGTGGTAGTGGTTGACTCAGGGGACCTTTCCCTCGGGTGGTGGGAGGCCCGAATCTTCCCAGTACAGGCCCGACCCAATTGAGCGACAAGATGGCAGCTGCGGACCTTTGAAGGAGAGAGACGGATTTGACGGTGAGGGGGTACCCAGGCCAGTAAATAAAGGTATTATGCCCGGCTGGGTGCCCCTGAGCCATATTGGGGAATTGTAATTGTCAGCTCTTCAACCCAGTAATGGCAGTAACACTGTGCTTTTAATAAAAATGTCTGTGTATCTCCCACCAGGTATAAGGTGGCGAGAATCATGTTATTTCTACTGTGAAATGTATTTCAATAGCAGTGTTTTCCTGTAACCACACAAAGGAAAAATGGTTTTAAAACCCAGCAACCCACAGCACAGTGCACAGCGTTTAGCTAACTTCTGCTAGGAAGGTCCTTGAGCGCTGAGATTTGCTGGGAGAGTAAAATCATGAAAAAGGTTATAACGCAATTTTTATACAGTTTCATAAAAATTGAAGAATGAAAGTCCCCCTATTTTAATGGTTCCAACATTATAGGCGTAAGGGGATTTTCATTCAGACGGCCGGAACAGAGGGAAACACTCAAGTTGTAATTGCGGTACTTTAGAAATGTTTGGCAAGAAATTCCTGAGAGGTGAGCAATGCATCTTCTAAGCCACCCCACTGGTTTGGTTCCCCAATGTCTGGAAAAGTCCGTAGTTGAAAGCATTAGCCAACTAAGGCTAAGGCCCCGCTCCCAGAGTCAGCGCGCCCGCACTGCAGACAGGTGGTGCGCTGACATACACAGACCGCGATATGCGGTCTGTAGGGAGCAGGAGCCGGAGCGGGAGGTGGGCGGGAGTGGGAGGTTTGACAGGGAGGGGGGGCGTGGCTTGAGCGGAGGGACCCGCTACTCTCCCCCCCCTCCCTCCACGGACTCGGGCTGGAGCTGCTGATGGTAAGCAACACACACACACAGGCACTCATATTCACACACACACACACACACACAGGCACACACATACACACACAGACAGAGGCAGGCACTCACGCACACACACACAGACAGAGCCAGGCACTCACGCACTCATACACACACACACACAGACAGAGGCAGGCACCCACGCACTCAGGCACACACATACACACACACAGACAGGCACTCACGCACTCAGACACATACACACACACAGACAGGCACACACGCACGCACTCAGACACACACACAGACAGGCACGCTGCTTTCACTCCACACTCCTCCCCGCTCCCCGAAGCCTCTCCTCCTCCCGAAGCCTCCCCTCCCCATTGGCTCACAGCCACACCACGTGACGCGTCAACGCTAGGGATCACCATTTTCTTGTGTCCCATAGCGGCTGACGCGCCACAGCGTGTAGTGCGCTGTGCCGCCAGGGGGGACCGGCTCCGCAGGATTCCCCTGCTGGTGGGGAACTCGCGTGTGGCCGCCCGCGCCAACGAGCGCAGCGGGACCGAGGCCTAAGAGTGTGAAGTGGGGAGGGGTAATTCAAGTGTAGCCAGGTCATCTTTTTCCCCCTGCGACCTCCCCGGGCGCCTCCGTGGTCACGGACGCTGTCGGGTACTGCCAGCGGCAAGCGGCAGACCCGACGGCCATTCAGGAGGGTGGGGGCCGAGGAGGGAGCTCGCCGGAGTGCAGGAGATCTCCGGCGGCTCTTGCACAGGGCGCCGCCATGTTGCGCCGGTTCGCGCATGCGCAGAGAGTCCCTGGCGGCCCGAGATAGTCGCGCATGCGCAGAAGATCGCGCGAGTGTAGGAGCCAACCAGGAGAGTCGCGCGAGAGGTAGGGAGAGATTGCGGCGGCCATTAGGGGTTAGTGTAAGCACAGGGAAGGCGCGCACGCGGCCCCAATGTTATAGTAAGGGCCTCGGGACTACAATTCCCATGAGGCATAGCGTGGCAGGCACCAGGTGCCTGATAGGAGCCAATAGGGCTGCAGGACTGCCCTGGAGGGATATAGATACATTTGGCGGGCTTGCAGCTACGTTGTCAGTCAGAGGAAGGAGCAGTCAAGGGAAGGAGGTAGGGTACAGGAGCGAGGGACTCCCTGTACTAGGCCAGCACCCCCTTGGCCCAATATAGCCCTGAGTCCCCAGTAGTGTGAGTGTTGCCAGGGACAGCCCTCAGGTTAGGGAACCTGTCACTTACTTTAGTTGGCACTGGGGAACAGCAGGGAAGATAAGGACAACTGGGGGGGTTTCATAGCGGTAACCAATCCGGGGAGCCATAGCCCAGGGTCCTGTTGTAAGTTAGTGGCACGAGACAGCTGGGGGGTTTCATAGCGGTAACCAGTCCGGGGAGCCATAGCCCAGGGTCCGTGTTGCGAGTGGCGAGGCCACTGGGGGGGTTTCATAGCGGTAACCAATCCGGGGAGCTATAGCCCAGGGCGGCGTTGCGCGTAGTACGAGGCAACTGGGGGGGGTTCATAGCGGTAACCAGTCCGGGGATCCATGGCCCAGGGCCCGTATTATGAGTAGGGAGGGTACAAGACCTACCTATATAGGATAGGCAACCCCGAAGGCCCTAGGAGATTGACCCTTAAGCCACTTAAGGATGCTGTGTTATAGGGACGCCTATAGTGTAGTATGTGTCATGTTGCTATTGTGTTAGTGAGGGACTCAGCAGATGCTGCGGTTCCAGTGAAGGAGTTCGGACCCACGTTGGGGGTCACAGAGAATATTGCCAGGATAGGATCAGACGGATTCATCACGCGTCTGACCCTTTGTGAAGCGTTGCTGATCCGAGCACTGGAGTGCTCGGCAGGTATCTACAGTTCTAAGTGCACCACCGGGCCCTTAGCTTAATAGTGACTGCGCAGTCACCCATTGATTCTCTGCAAGAGTGCGGGACATTGGGTGGGGTTCTTTGGACACTGGGTGGGATCACCTAGTGTTGGGGAATCGTCCTGCGAGACGTCACGGTTAGTGTCTCCTCCTGAGAGGGACACAGGTTATATTATGAATGTGATGTGTCGTATTACATGTTAGTAAAGTCCTTAGTTATTATACCCCATTGTGTATGTGATCATTGAGTTTGTCCTGCGAGGATCCACTCCCTCTCTGGTGGGAGCCATCGCAGGTGGAGGCGCTGCACCTATTGAGTAAGTGGTTACCCCTAGTATAATTGCCCCAGGTTCCCAGTGGCGGAAGCTCAGCCCTCCTGTGAGCCTACAGGTATACGCACCACACCGGTAACACTGCATGTTCTACTCACCCACACTATATATGTGATTGGGTGGGGTGGAATACCCGTTACACAAGTATCCCCCATCTTAGCAAATGGCCCAGATGTCCGGCCAGCTCAGACAAAATGTCGCCAGATAAGGGGGCTTGGTCTGGTATGCTAAGCGGCAAATGTGCGAGGTTCACACATGCCCTTAGCAAACTATGAAGCCCTCTGCCAGGTTTTGCCATGTGGGGTCAACCCTGGGATATCTCAAAACATCCAGGGGGAGCATATATGGAAATAAAAGAACAAAATACATAAATTTAAGTGCAGACGTTTTTAAACAAGTGGAATTATTAGGCAGTGTCTTGGCTCGTATAGTTGCTCTACTCACAGGACTTAAGAGTTAATAAAGGCAGTTGGCAAATTGGGTTGCCACCCATGTTGGTAACTGTGCAAAGGACCCCCTATCGAATTCTCCGTCAACAAAGTACGCATGTAAAATGAGAGAGAAAGCTACATAGTGCGATCAATTGGTAAACTTTATGTATAAAATAAGGGTAAAAAATGCGCACTTACAATGTGCTAATAAAATAAAAGCATGTATCACACAAGGTGAATTGGAGGTGTCCCGAACAGCTCACCGCCTCCCTTAGGTCTTTGGCTGGCTTCCACGGCTCTGTGTCCCGAATCGGAGCTTCCCTCTGTGCGCCCGTCTGGATGTGTGACGTCACGGCTGCAGGGTTGGTTTACTACAGGTCGCCTCCAAGCCCAAAATTGGTCCACTCAACGCGTTTCGCCCAGCTGGTAGCACGCGTTGAGTGGACCAATTTTGGGCTTGGAGGCGACCCGTAGTAAACTAACCCTGCAGCCGTGACGTCACACATCCAGACGGGCGCACAGAGGGAAGCTCCGATTCGGGACACAGAGCCGTGGAAGCCAGCCAAAGACCTAAGGGAGGCGGTGAGCTGTTCGGGACACCTCCAATTCACCTTGTGTGATACATGCTTTTATTTTATTAGCACATTGTAAGTGCGCATTTTTTACCCTTATTTTATACATAAAGTTTACCAATTGATCGCACTATGTAGCTTTCTCTCTCATTTTACATGCGTACTTTGTTGACGGAGAATTCGATAGGGGGTCCGGTGCACAGTTACCTACATGGGTGGCAACCCAATTTGCCAACTGCCTTTATTAACTCTTAAGTCCTGTGAGTAGAGCAACTATACGAGCCAAGACGCTGCCTAATAATTCCACTTGTTTAAAAACGTCTGCACTTAAATTTGTGTATTTTGTTCTTTTATTCCCATATATGCTCCCCCTGGATGTTTTGACATATTCCTTAACCTTGGAACCCGTGAAACAGGTCCCACCAGTGAGGTTTTTTGAGCCGGGTGTTTGGATAATACATTCATTTTCATCACTTTAACATATATTATTATTATTATTTTCACCTTTCATTAAGTTGTTTGCGCCTGTTATTCACCTTTTTTCACACAATAATGTCAACCCTGGGATAGGCAGGAATATTATTCCCACGAATGAGATTGGCTGCAGAGGTTACAGATAGGGATTTTTACTGCATAAAAATCCCTGCAGCCGATTGGGAGTGTGATTCATCTAAGCTGGATTTGAAACTTTGCAACATCGTAACCCAAGAGTTCGTAAGAACTAAGGAATCCAGAACTATTTCTACGGCAGTAGAACAAAGTAAGTAGCTGTGGTGGAGAAACAGGGGTTGCGAGAGGCGCCCCTATCCAAAGACTGTTTTCGGCTTTATTTGCGCGCAACTCCAGCTCCTGGGAAATTGTGCCTAAAGACTAAAGATTTCGTTTTGGAAATAGAAGATTTTGTTTTGCCCCGTCCTAGTGTATTTCAAGTGTTTTTTTTGTGCAAATAATCGTGTGTATGTTCATTCTGTAAAAAAAAAGACAATTTATTTTATCTCTTGCTTTGCTCAATCAAAGGATCCGGGTATTTTGGTCTTAAAAGCATTGGTCTCCCGTGACAACGGAGCAGCGGTCTAACTCCTGCATTCTGAATTAGTGCAGTCAGAGAGTGCAGACTTGCTTCCGTGCCCCCCCCCCCCTCGCGCACCCCCCAAATACATCCTGCGTTGGTGAGGCAGCTTTAAGGGAACAGGGGAGCTGGCCCACCCAGAGTGTGCCTCTACAGCCAGTAAAAGATAGCTGCAGCTGACCTGGGAGGTAGTCCAGTTAAAGCAGAAAAGTTCAGGGGCTGTGAAAAGAAAAATACAAAGCTACGGTTACCAATGCTGGAGCCCCCATTTCATACCCCCTATCTAAGGTGCTAAACTAGTGCCTGAAATAAATTTCAAAAACTGTACTAAATATAAAAAGTATATTGAAATAAATCCACGGGGGGGAGGGGGAGGGGAAAAAAATAATGAAGAAGTCGTTAAAAACATATGAAGGGCGTAAAGTACATTACACCTCATCATATCCTGACTTAGTGAGATGTTACTCACAGAAGTGCTAAAAATTCAAAGAATATAGCACCGGTGTCAGGCCATAGACTTGTGAAAAAGACCCATTAAAAATCCATCAAAATAGGCCCCGCAGCAGGGAGTGACTGAGGCATAAAGAGACAGTGCAGAGAAGCCCATATCCCGTGCAAGATGAATCATTTAAAGTAACAGAAGACACCTCACTTAAACTGGCATTGTTGTATGAAGCAGTAATAAAGGCACCAGTAATACATGATCCTGAAGACACTGGGAAAGAATCTGGGGTCTGACGTCACCAGACATGGTCGCCTGAGAGAACGGCTTCAGAGCCCCTCCGTCTGAATAATACCAGATCAAGCTCAAACCACAGCAAGCAATCCCCAAAATCTTCAGGACTGCTGCATAAAACAACCAGAATGGCTGTTAAGAGAAAGAAATTGCAAAACCAGAGCGTTTCCACGTTTTTTCCGGTGAACCAGTGCTTGGCGGACCATAGTGCAGATTTCCAAGATGGCACCGCGGCGTGCGTGCCAGTGGAGCCCACCCGCGAGCAAAAGCAAATGGCGTGAGAAGGAGAAGGTAAAAACCAGGAGCTCACTAAAGATTATTTGGAACAGCTATTCCTAAAAATGAGGCAGGGTTTCCAATAGGACCTGACCAAAGCTATAAATGGTTTAAAGTCTGAGCTTAGTTCCCTTGCCCAGAGAACTGAAGTTCTAGAAAATAAAATGGAAGAAATTGGGGTCTCTCAATCTTCGGCAGAGGATGAGTTTAACAGAATGGGTCATGAGATTCTCACCCTTAGGGATTGCCTAGAGGACCATGAGCCCCGGGACCGGCGCCAAAATCTACGCGTCCGCAATATCCTAGAGAAGATCTCAGCGCATGCCTTACGCCCCTACCTCAATGAGTTATTCCTATCTCTAGTCCCACACCTCAGCCCTGGAGATCTTGAAATAGATCACACTCATAGAGCACCAGGTCCCAGGTCAGAAGACCCCAAGAGGCGGAGAGATACTATAATCAGATTCCACTCTTACTCCACAAAGGAAAAAATCTTATTTGCTGGCAGGGTAAAAGAAAACCTAAGCTTCCAAGGTGAGCCTATACAAATCTTTAGCGACCTCTCCAGAATGACCATAGCTAAAAGGCGCAAGATGAGGCCCCTGACACAAAGCCTGAATGACCATAAGATCAGATATAGATGGGGTTTCCCCTTTAAGTTGGTGGTCCAAGTTAATGGCAAGTGCCATTTGGTCTCGCGCCCTGATGAAATGTCCCAGTTCCTAAGATCTTTGGTGCTTCCCCCCTTAGAGAGGCTTTGGGATAAGAATGAAGATCAAAGGTCAGCAAACTCTACCAGACCCTCGAGAGTATCGGAAAGGCTAGCCACCCAGCGGAACTCTAGTGTAGAAGACTGATAAGGCAAGACGGCCGCAGGAAAGAAGGAGCAAACACAGTTCTAAAGGCTCAAAGCTCCTGAACTTTTCTTTGAAGAAGCTCGGATGGTTCTTATCCATGGATGTCAGGTTTCCAGCAGTTTTTCCCATTTCCCCATAAGGAAGAGCGGAAAGAAAAATCCTGGTACCATGGATTATAGTTAATAAAACTGTTAAAGAAGAGACGTCCCAACATCAAGTTCATCATCCCCTGTGCCCCCTTGCACCCCTTTCACCTCCTCCATTTTTCACCCCTCTCACCCCTCCCCCTCGCACCCCTCTCCCTCTGCCCTCGCACCCCTCCTCGCCCTCCCCTCACACCCCTCCCCGTACACTCCTCCCCGCCCTCCCCTCACACTCTTTCCCCCCCTCCCCTCGCACCCTTTCCCCATTCCCCTCAAACCCTTTCCCCCTCCCCTCGCACCCTTCCCCCCTCCCCTCGCACCCTTCCCCCCCTCCCCTCGTACTCGTCCCACCCTTACTCCCCTCCTCCCCCACACCCGTACTCCCCCGTGCCAATCCTTTTAGTATAGCCTGCTTATCTCTAGTTATTTCTCCCCTCTCTCTAACAACCACTCCTCCTCTCCGGTACCCATCCCTTCCCCTCCCTATATGACTCCCTGCTTCCGCTCATCTGCCCTCCATGCACCCACCCGCCGCCCTTCCCCCCCCCCCCATTACTCACCCTATTGATAAAGCAGTGTCGGCAAGGTCCTCGGGAAAAGAAAGGAGAGGAGCTGCAGACCATCTTGACGTGGGGAGTCGGCTGCCGCAGTATGAGTTTGATCAAGGCCAGATGAACCACGAGGGGGAGCTAAAGCCACTCAACTCGGCCGGTTTCACATGAAGCTCTTCTGAGCTCGAGTTGAGAAATGATGCTTCATCCGTCAAGATCCAGTTGCGAGGTGTCCATGGGGTCTGTCCCAGGGCATATGTTATTCAGGCTAATCAGATCTAAAGATCTAGCAGAGGGCGCCGTGCTTGGATGTTCCCCCTTTCCCCCCCCCTGGATAATTAAGTATCTCCGGATGATCGGGGTCTGAGGGGAGTCTGAGGCAGTACATGGCATCACCAGTGTCCATTCACTGGGGATTAGGTTTGAAAGTTTTTATCTGTCTAGATATGGGTGTCTCGGATCTCTCCCCCCCTCCCTGCAGAACTATTAAAAGATGGAGTGTGGGCAGTGAGACAACAACATACAAGACTTATGTACTATCCTATCTGCCCCCCCCCCCTGTCCTATTCCTGATCCCCCTCTGGCCCACCCTTGGACCCACTCCACCCCAGCCCTGCCACCTCCCTCTGCACCAATCCGCCCCCACCCCAGCTCTACCCCAATTCAGCCCTAACCGTCCTCCATAGATAAGTTTTGTAAGTTGATGTTAATTCGTTATCAAATGTCCCTTATGTTGAATTCAATGTAAACAAAGTAATAATCAATGACGGATGGATGTAACCTGGGAAATTGTCTAGGGATACTGTTCAAATTCAGATATGTTTTCCTGCAGAGAAATGTTTCCTATTCCTGAGAGTAAATGATTAAAGATCTTAGCCTTACTAAAGATGGACCAAGGATCCCAACCTCTCCCCTGCTAACCCCCCCTCCTTCTTCCCCCCCCCCCACTCCCTCCCCCCACTACTGTCTCCCCTTCCCCCACCTTGCCCCCCTCCTTCCCATCTCCCTTCCCGCCCTCCCCTCCTCCCCCCCCCCCCCACCATTAATCTCCATGAGACAAACAGAGGAGTACCTCTGAAAGGGCAGGCTATTCTAGTTCGGATCAATTCTGAGGCATACAACAATGTATTAGAAACAAACAAGGAGTGAACTGCGCTCTATAAATTGTGAACAAAGTGGTGTATTCTTACAGTGATAAAGTGATTGAATATATATATAAACCTGTTACTTTGTGAAGGTGTGCAGCTGTATTCGTGGAATGGCTCCACAGACCAACTAGAAGAACAAATACAAAAGAAACAGCGCAAAAGACCTCATAGTGTAGTATGAATATAAAATTATATTGGTAAAACAGGTGAGTATTGCACGTACATCAGATAAAATAATTACTGGCAGTACATGTATATAGACATGTTACCAATCAGAACCACGGGTGGAACGGGCAATCATCAGGTGGATTTTCTCTCCTTCCCCTCTCCTTTGGTGGATCAAGGCTGCTGTGGTGTATGGTGTTAACCCGACATCCAGCTGCAGTAGTCCGGTGGAATTCGTCTACTTCACAGCCGTTGTTTCAGCGGGGCAGGCTCACGACATCCAGTTTCAGCAGCCCGGTAGAGTTCGTCTGCTGTGCGGCTGTTGATCCAGCGAGACAGGCTCTCACCCTGTATCTCTCGGCGTGTGACGTCAGACTCCGGCGCACGTCAATTACGTCATCTGGTAGCGTCTTCACGATCTCAGCCGGTCAGGGAGGCAGCGGGCGGGAACGGAGATTAGTAAAGGGTGTATACAGGATACAAATGCACAGTGGGTAGTGCTAAAGAAGCGTCCTCTTATCCAACGCGTTTCGTACTATTACAGTACTTCTTCAGGGATATCGGAGGTGTCTAGAGGTGCGCTTCTTATACCAGTCCCTGTCTTGTGATTGGCTGTTTAGTTTGAGTCCAGCCTCTCAACAAGTGGAGGGAAAATTAAAGGGATATACCCTCTAAACATTGAAATACATATTAAAAAACTTTATTAAACACGGTATACTCCATAGGCTAAAAGGTAAAAGAAACAAATATTTAATATATGTATCTCTGTTAGGATATAGTCTATGAAAACTATTCTCCCCTTTATCTTACTTCCGTTAGCTTAGGAATATGTTTAACATTGTGTTTATTATGTTTTATTAATATTTGTTTCTTTTACCTTTTAGCCTATGGAGTATACCGTGTTTAATAAAGTTTTTTTAATATGTATTTCAATGTTTAGAGGGTATATCCCTTTAATTTTCCCTCCACTTGTTGAGAGGCTGGACTCAAACTAAACAGCCAATCACAAGACAGGGACTGGTATAAGAAGCGCACCTCTAGACACCTCCGATATCCCTGAAGAAGTACTGTAATAGTACGAAACGCGTTGGATAAGAGGACGCTTCTTTAGCACTACCCACTGTGCATTTGTATCCTGTATACACCCTTTACTAATCTCCGTTCCCGCCTGCTGCCTCCCTGACCGGCTGAGATCGTGAAGACGCTACCAGATGACGTCATTGACGTGCGCCGGAGTCTGACGTCACACGCCGAGAGATACAGGGTGAGAGCCTGTCTCGCTGGATCAACAGCCGCACAGCAGACGAACTCTACCGGGCTGCTGAAACTGGATGTTGTGAGCCTGCCCCGCTGAAACAACGGCTGTGAAGTAGACGAATTCCACCGGACTACTGCAGCTGGATGTTGGGTTAACACCATACACCACAGCAGCCTTGATCCACCAAAGGAGAGGGGAAGGAGAGAAAATCCACCTGATGATTGCCCGTTCCACCCGTTCCACCCGTGGTTCTGATTGGTAACATGTCCATATACATGTACTGCCAGTAATTATTTTATCTGATGTACGTGCAATACTCACCTGTTTTACCAATATAATTTTATATTCATACTACACTATGAGGTCTTTTGCGCTGTTTCTTTTGTATTTATACAACAATGTATGTCTGATGGGTCTGGTTGGGCACTGAGCTAGCCTGGTACCATCGGATTTAAAGGTTTCTTCCTATACTACGGATGCACTGGGGGTTCCACCCTCTTGCTGTCTCCCCCCTCCCTCCGCCTCCCCTTCCTCTCTCTCCCCCTTCCCCTCCTCTCTCCCTTCCCCTCCTTTCCTCTTCCCTCTCCCCCCCTTCCTCCCCCACTGGATTATGGATATAAAGCAGCAAAGTACCTCCGAAGACTCAGACTCTTCTGGTTCCGAAATATTATAAAGCGCACAAAAAGGTCTTGTTTATGCTGTCGAGGGACAATTGACATGAGAGATATATATCAGGCTCAAACAGAGGGGAACCAAGTTCGTACCAAAGTCCAATCGGTCCAATGGAAATGTATTGTTTGCATAAGGTAATATGTGAGGTACATGAACAACTGTACACAGAATCTATCAACGCCCATACATAAGAAACTAGAGACTGCTTTATCTTTTGAAAGGTATTAGATTAAGACCTTCTCCCCTCCCCACCCTCACCTTCCCCCCACCATCCCCTCCCTCATCCTTCCCCCCTCTCACCTAAGTATGTTTCAAATGTCAGTGTTCCTAATTGAAATGCACCTTATAAATGTTGAACACAGTGTTGTATACAATGATGTTAATAGCCAGCTTACTATCTAGAGATATGAGCATAGGCATGTGTTATCTCAGGGCAAGTTTAATTCATCATGATAGATCTGGTTCAAAGGTTTATATCATTTTATTGACTAGCTGATTGGGCTAGCAACACCCCCTGGTCTTCCTCCCTTCTCCTTCCCTCCCTGACCCTGTTATCACCCCCCTCACTCCCTCACGTGCCCTGCTAATTCACCCTCCACTCCCCTCTCCCCCACCCCCCACTCCCCCACCTCCCCCTCCCCTCCCTTTTTCCTTACCTCCCCATTTACTCTTCTCCTCATCCCCTCCTTTTCCAACATCCCTCTCCCTTCCACGACCCCTCTCTTCTTCCCCATTTACCCGCTCCCTCTACCTCTATCACAGGGGTGGGGAACCTTTTTTCTGCCAAGGGCCATTTGGATATTTATAACATCATTCACGGGCCATACAAAATGATCAACTTAAAAATTAGCCTGCTATATTTGGTCAAACATTTAATTAACTCACCCCTAATTTAATGGCTGGAACTGCTTCTCTTTGGTGAGGCGTGTGATGTTGGGGGTGGGGGGGGAAATCGGAGCAAGGTGGGGAAATCGGCATGGGAGGGGGGGGAATCACACACACTCTCACACAAACGGGGGGGAAATCGGAGTGTGGGGGGGGGGGGAAATCCCACACACACACACACTCACACACACGGGGGTGGGGGTAAATCGGAGCGGGGGGGGGAAATCCCACACACAGGGGAAATCGGAGTGGGGGGGGGGAATCACACACACACTCTCACTCAGACACTCACATACACACGGGGAAATCGGAGCAAGGGGGGTGAATCGGAGCAAGGGGGGTGAATCGGAGCAAGGGGGTGAATCGGAGCAGGGGGGGATCGCAGCACAGGGGGGGGGGGAATCGGGGCAAGGGGGAAGCAAGGGAGGCATGGAGCAGACTTACCACTTGCTCCATGCAGAAAGAGGCGGGCCTCGCTTTGCAAGCTCGGATAGAGCTTGCTGCGGGCCCCAAAAAAAAAATCATGGCAGCGTGCCAACACGCGGCAGCCAATCAGGAGGTGGGAGTGCCAGTACGCGGCAGCCAATCAGGAGAGGTTTTTTGTTTTTTCTTTCTTTGTGCAGTCGCATCGCGAGCGCGCTAAAACCTGTCACCCAGTGATAACCGGGCGATGGGATTTATCGAGGGGCACGGGCACTGACTCACGGGGGCCAGACCAAATTGTTTCGTGGGCGAGGACGATCCCCACCCCTGCTCTATCAGGACAAATATTATACCTAGTTTCAAAGTTCGATTGAATGCCAAAGTTAATGTTAATTCTCAATATGTTGAAAGTGTTTTTGCTGATTCAGTCTTGTGGTTCTCTATGCATTTATCTTTGTTCCAAACTCTTGTAAAATTGGTTGATAAAACTCAAAGCCCGGAGGGGCTCTGTGCTCTCTCTCTACGGAGCACCCAGGCATGGTGCTCAAGGATGTCTCCCAAGGGCAAGAGGCCCGCATTCCTCATCCCCATGGTGATGAAGGATACCATTGCAGGGCTTAAATGTAGCCCACTCATTTTTTCCCTCTCTCTGTCTCCCTCTCCTCTACCTCCGCCTCCTTCTCCCCAGTCCTCCCTCCCTCCTGCCTCCCTCCGCCCCTCCCCCATCGTGACCTGCCCGCACAGGACATTAGTATGTACCAGCCCTATTTTTCTAGAAGGGAATATAGAACAAAAAAAAGACATCCACCTTGGGAAAGTGGATGAAAATTACACCACTCTCTTTAAAACGCAACCATGTCTAATATGGCCTCAATAAAACTAGTATCATTGAATGTTAAAGGACTGAATTCTGTAAGGAAGAGGAGACTGGCCCTACAGGAACTTAAAAAGACTAAAGGGGACATCCTGTTCATACAGGAAACCCATTTTAACACTACTTCTCTCCCCAAATACATTTTAAAATCATACCCCCAAGCATATTTTGCATCTTTCTCAGCTAAAAAGAGGGGAGTGGCTATTCTAATAAAAATTTAACATACCTTTCGCCCTCAATAAAGCCTCGGCGGACCCAGGAAGTAGATTTTTTTCTTGCAAGGGTCCTTGTCGGGAGTCCCGATATCCATTGTCAATGTCCATGCCCCAAATGAAGGCCAAACACATTTTTTGAGGGAAGTTCTAGAATCTATGGACCAGCAGTCGCTCTCTTCAATAATTATAGCAGGGGACAAGAACATGGTAAGTGTTCCGGACCAGGACAGGTCAAATACCCCAGTCGTCTCCCACTCCAGGTTGGCTAAAAAATCCAGGGAGTTATTAAAAGATTTCTCCCTCACAGATATCTGGAGAGCACAACACCAGGGTCAGCGTGATTATATGTTCTTCTCAGCTACACATCAGACCTACTTGAGGATTGACTATTTTCTGGGTACCAAAGATATTCTCCAGGCATCCTCCCAGTCGAATATAGGATCAATATATTGGTCAGACTACGCCCCTATCCAATTAGTGCTCTCTCTCCCCTTTGGTAAAAATAATCGATATAATTGGAAACTAAATTACTCTCTACTGAATTCGCTAGATGTAGAGAGTACAATTAAGCAAAAACATATAGACTATTTTTCAATATTTTTCCGACTACGCTATGGGAAGCCCATAAGGCGTCAATTAGAAGTGATCTAATATCCATAGCGTCATACAAGAAAAAAGTTAAACAAAAACAATATAAAGAACTTTCTGATAAACTTAGCTCGTTGGAGCAACAACATAAAAACAACCCCTCAAAAAAACTTCTTAAACTTTAAGACAAAACCAGGACTGAACTTAAGCAGATCCAATTAGACGAAGTAGAGAGAGTGCTAAGGTGTACAAACCAACGCTACTATGATAAGGGCAACAAGGCAGACCAACTATTAGCTAACAAGCTTAGAGGTCTAAGGGTCAAATCCCAAATCCCCATGATTCGAACCAAATCAGGACTAAAAACATATGACGAAAATGAAATAGCCCAGGAATTCGCGGGTTTCTACACTAAATTATATAATCTAAATTCATCTCAGGGTCCCCATACAGGGTCCGAGGCAATATCTGAGTATCTTAAAAAGTGTAATCTCCCCGTACTAAAACAGGAAGATTCTCAAAGACTAAATAAGAAAAATTCACAGGAAGAACTTTCAGATGCTAACAAACAATTAAAAATAAATAAAACACCAGGCCCGGACGTTTTTTCCAACCTGTACTATAAGAAATTTAATCAGTGCTGTCCCCGTTTATTCTTGAAGCTTTTAACTCATTTTTGGAGGGAGCAGCTATCCCAACCTCAATGCCCATTGCCAATTTGGCTATTATACACAAAGAGGAAAGGGATCCACTTCATTGTGGCAACTATAGGCCTATATCCCTTCTTAATTCAGATTTAAAAATTTATAGTAAAATTTTGGCGAACAGGCTGAATCCGATTTTGCCGAGCCTGATCCATATAGATCAAGTAGGATTTGTCTCTTGCAGACAGGCCTCGGACAACACCTGAGAGATCATAAATATGTCACGGTTGTGCTCGCCACAAACCAGGACCGGACCACGGGGCTGAGGTGGGGTTATATAATCACCGACCTGAGACCACGTAGTCGGATCCGGATTGCGCAGTTCGTAGTCGTACATAGCAGGGTCGGGACTGGAGAGGACAGCGTAGTCCGTGGACGAGCCAGGGTCAGGATTGGAGACATCAGGGTAAACGTTATCCAGGCGGAGTTTCGGCAACAGGTAGTCTAGAAGATCCCGCTTCAGCGTAATAGCTGCAGGGCGGGAGCGAATTCTGCGTGAATGGCGTCCGCGGCCCATGGTACCGGTCTCATCAAGGAGAAGGTTGACCGATGTGGGCACACCGCCAGGCAGCACTGGTAAACCCATGCTTCAGCACAGAAGTCCCAAGCTGGCCGCTACGAAGGGAGAGAGCAGCACGCCACTGGATCCCAACAGTAACCTCTGCTAGGGGTGAGTGCAGCAGGTTGCAGAATCCAGGCAGGCAGAACTCAGGCCTCTGTGTAGAGAGAACCAGCAAGTCTTCGGGAAACAGGAACACAGGCCTCTGCGTCGAGAAACAGCAGGCCACCGGAACCAGGAACTAGAAACGAGAACTAGAAACTAGAGCGTAGCGAAATCATTAGTAACACAGGAGACAAGCCAGATGGCTTGTGGCAGAACACATGTAACGTCCATAAGGAATTATGCTCGGCAGAGAAGCTTTGTGGGAATGCAGTATTTAAAGGTCAGCGAACCAATAGCAGAAGGGGCGTGTGACAGCATTGCTCTAATGACTAATCCCAGGTTGTGGCTGCAGTCATTGCTAGTACAGCCGCTGTAGATACCAGAGGGAGAGTTCCAGGACTGCACAGGTCTGCAAGGCAAGGTAAGCAGTGAACCGAGGTGTGGATTCCTTACAAAATATCATCGACCATGTGCACCTGACTGGTACGAAGGCTATTCTGCTAAGTTTAGACGCGGCAAAAGTGTTCGATAGAATAAAGTGAGCATTTTTAGATCAAACAATGATAAAATTTGGATTTTTGGGCCCGTTCCTAGAGGGTGTTAGAGCTCTTTACAGGGCGCCCACAGCATATGTCAAGCTTCCGGGAGGAGATTCAAGCCCCATAAAAATTAAAAATGGTACCAGACAAGGCTGTCCTTTGTCTCCGCTCCTCTTCGCATTGTCAATTGAGCCCCTCACGGCTACAATTAGAGAAGATTTTAATATAAAAGGAATAGAGATCGGTGGGACAAGTTATAAAATGTCTTTATTTGCGGATGATATTATACTAACACTGACCGTTGACATCCCTCTGTAATTTACAATCTCAACTAGACCAATTAGGCTAAGACTCAAGTTACAAAATCAACATTGATAAATCAGAGGCCTTGAACCTGTCCCTTCCAGCACCAGAAATTAAGCTGCTTCAAGCAAACTTCAATTTTAAATGGAGATCTTCAAATATTAAATATCTGGGAATACAGATAGCAACCTCATACCAATCTCTTTTTCAAAGTAACTTCCCACCCCTTTTCGAAAAAATCAAAAAGGATCTACAGAATTGGAATAAGTACCAGATATCTTGGCTAGGTAGAATAGCCTCCATTAAGATGAATATCCTTCCGAGACTTCTTTATTTCTTCCAAACCCTGCTGATAGCTGTCCCTCTACCTGAGCTAAAAAATATACAGAATCGGATTTTCCAATTTATATGGAAAGATAAAAGGCAGAGAGTCGCAAGATCGATAATGCTTGCACCAAGAGCAAGCGGAGGCATGGGAGTCCCGGATATCATTAAATATTACCATGCGGCCCAACTAAAACAAGTCGTAATGTGGAATAGTAATCCAGCAACTTGCTGCTGGCTGGAGATTGAGTCTTTCTATGCGAGTCCTCTCTCTCTCTCGACGGCACTGTGATCCCAACAGGGAGAAGAGATGCTGGCGGGTGGGTTGACTTGGGAACGATGAGGTGCACTTGGAAGATATGGTCCAAAAACAAAAGGAAATACAATCTGGCCTAATTTCCGTCTCTATTAACCCCCATATTTGGAAATCCAGAGTTTCCCCCTGGCTGCTCTTCAAAAGATTTCAAACAATTTAGAGATTCAAATATTAACATAGCAATCCGATCTGGTACGAAAAGGTAAGATCCTGCCCTATCAGGAACTTCAAAAGAAATACCAGACTCAGAATTTTCAGATCTTCAGCTACCTCCAGATCAGACACTTCCTGCAGGCGATTTCACAAAGAGTGAATATTCCCAATTTAACGAGATTTGAAAAGTTATGCGGAAAGTGTTCCTACCAGAAGGGTCTGATTTTGGAAATATACATGGGGATAGCATCATCAGCGGCGACCTCCAATCATAACTATATGTTGAAATGGGCAGAGGACCTCAATATAGAAATAGATAGAGATGACTGGGAGGATATCTGGGAATCGGCAGCTAAAACTTCAATTTTCACAACGATAAAAGAAAAGATATATAAAAATCTATTTCAATGGTACTTAACTCCAAGTAGGCTGAGCCATATCTTCCCAGGAACACCCGATCTTTGCTGGAGAGGGTGTGGACTGAGAGGAGATATGGCACATATCTGGTGGACTTGTCTGCAGATCCAAAAGTTTTGGCTTATGATCCAAAGTATGATTCAAGAGTGTACTGAAGTAAGAAGACAGTTGAATCCACTGACCTTTCTGTTGGCCAGGCCCATGGAAGATCTTCAGACCCCCATGAGAAAACTGGTATCATTTATTCTGACAGCGGCACGCTGCTCCATAGCTGCGACTTTGAAGAAAATGAACGCCCCATCTAAGCGCACTGTAATTAAAAGAGTAACTGAGGTTAGTCTCATGGAGAAACTATCGGCACAACTGAGTCAAAAAATTGAACAATTTTACAAGATCTGGGAATCATGGCCTCAGAACTAAAAATAAAAGTGGGGACAAGGATATCAAAATAAGTAAAACTGAATTTGAAGGTCTGGCGGGTGGGGTGGGGCGGAGACAGGGTGAGATATTAGCTTCCCTGTCCTCGTCCCCCACTATCCCAGTCCCATGAATATCCTCCCTCCCGAATCCCCCCCCCCCTCTCTCTCTTCTATCTGTTCTTTTCTCTCTCTATCCCTTTTTGAATCTCCAAAGGGTTTCGCAAAACGTCGCTTTATAAGTAAGAAGGAGAAAGGATCCTTGGTTAAAGAGCAGTTAGAATAAGAAGGTTCATTATATGTTTTGTTTAATTGCACCTTTCCGTCTCAATGCACACAATTTGTTCTGGGGATACCTGTTCAAAAATGTTATTCTAATACCAAATTGTGGAACCCTGTGAAAACCAATAAAAAAGTTTGAAATAAAAACGTGACTGCAGCCATTTTGTGTGGTGCACAAGGTTTTTCTGTCACCATGAGTGCCTCCATCTTAACTGACTGGTGCTCCGGGGCGGGATTAGACCGTGATAAGGCCTTTTTAGTAACAGGAATCCCTGACACTGTGGATGATGTAGCTATTAATGGGGTGCTTGAAACAGTGCAAGTGTAGGGGAGAATCCGGATAAAAGAAAAAGTGTTACATTATGATGATTTTTTTTTATTATATTCTGTGTATTCTCTGAAGTTATTGACCCACAGACAGTACCCACAAGTTTACCCTGGGTAGATGCCACAAGTGTGTGGACTATTATTACTCGATATAGTCCCGCTGTTTCAGTTCATGTGAAAAGAAAAATCAAGCGCAAATAATATCACAACAGATCAAAAGGTAACACAGATGATATACTATCCTTAATGAGTACAGCTCCCGACGTAGAATTCAAACCAAATTCAATCAGCAAACGAAGGAGAAACAGGTACTGTTCCTGAGGAAGACTTTACAGTGGAAACACGTGTTGGGTGACATCAGAGACCACTAAAGGAGCCCTTGTTGATGACATCAAGAGTGGAGGACAACTTTAATCAGCCCAGTACTTGCTGTGACAGCCGTGGAGCAGATGCTGTTGCTGTGAATATTTTGTCTGACCCTATGACCCTGTGTGGTCTGAATGCTCTCAAACAAAGGCACTTATGTAAGTGGAATACTTTGTGTTTTTAACATTAAAAACAGTACTATACTATTTTGCTTTTCCCCTCTTTTTGTATATGGATTTACCCCCTCTCTATGTGGATCTGGAGTACCTGTCTGGAGACATAAGTTGGTAACTTTGAATAACCACACCGCTATCATTTCACGTTAAACACGTGAGTGCAAATTTTATAGAACTTCTAGCATTGAAGCTAATGTGCTGAAGTAGACAATATTGCACTATTTTGTGTTTTCACTCTCTTTTACATGTCCTGATGTGATTTGCGCACCTTTTTCTCCTTTGTTTCAGTTCATGACCTGCCCTTTAACCAACTGGTAAATAGAGTAAAATAATTATTACTGAAGGAAGGGAAGACGCTAGACGAACTTGTGAGTGAGATGGGTGCAGCCACCCCAAAACCCTTGAACATAATTTCTGACCCTTCCTCCGAGGCCCTATTACAAGCGGTGGGACAAGTACTAGACAGTCATGAAACCCATCAGTGAGAATAGTCCCTACCAACAACTACGGACATTCTCTGGGGTGAAGCCTATCCCTGTAGGGGAGGATGAATTTGAAAATTGGATGGACACTGTTACCCAAATGGTGCGTGACTGGCTGTGTTCTAATGGGGAGAAGCGAAAAAGGATTACAGAGAGTCTGAGAGGCCCAGCATTAGACGCCATAAAGGCGCTACGCGTGCAATCTTCAGAGGCGACAGTAACCAATTATCTGGATGTACTGGAAAGTGCTTATGGGACTACGGAGAGTTTAATGATCTCTACTATAAGTTTAGGAATTCTCTACAACAGGATGGGGAAAAGTTCTCTGAGAACTTAGATAGAATAGAGAAGCTATTATACCGCGTGGTATTAAGGGGTAAATAGGCGCTGGTCCGGCCGACAAGGAGAGACTAGAACAAGTCGATCGGGGCGCATTATTGGACGATTTAACCGTGATACGACTACATATTAGAGACAGGAAAGAGGATCCTCCCACGTTTGAACATCTTATCCGGGAAGTGCGTGCTGAAGAGGACAAGAAAGAGACCCGAGCGGCACTTAGAATTACAACTACCCAAGCCAGGGTAGCTGTCGCTAGTTCAGGATGCTGTGAGGAGAACGGTGCTAGCAACGCAGAGCTTAGAAAACAAATTCAAGAGCTAACGGTGCAAATGAACACATTGTTGATGGCTGCAGCAACCAAAAAGAAGGCCTTAGCGGGTACTCTTCCGGATAAGCCCCGGACCTATGACCAGGACCGGTTCCCTAGAAATCGAGGTATGGGTTGTTTCCAGTGTGGGGAACATGAACATCGGGCTGTGTACTGCAAGGCACCAAAGGCAAGAGAAGTCTTCAAGAAGCAGGGAAATGACAGAGGGACCTGGTAAGGGAGCATGCCAGGTCCCACGCGAAGAGATGCTCCATGACTAACACACCCACGAGCATCTGCGGGTACCCCAATCTGCCAATTTGGATTCTTGGCCCTTTTGCCTGCGTAATGGCGTCTATTGAAGGAAAACTGAGCTGTGAAAAATTGAGCTATGAGGATGAGTATTGACTATCGCACATTGGACAAACAAAAGGACCACCTCAGATCAGTACACAATGCCACGTATAGAAGACGCATAGGATTGCCTCACTGGGAGCAAGTGGTTTTCAGTTTTGGATCTTCGCAGTGGATATTATCAGATCCCAATGAGCCAACACGACAAAGAGAAGACTGCCTTTACATGCCCATTGGGGTTCTACCAGTTTGAGCGGATGCCTTAGGGAGTGTCAGGGGCCCCAGCTACGTTCCAAAGGCTAATGGAACGAGTAGTGGGAGATATGAACCTACTTGAAGTGCTGGTATACCTGGAAGATATAATAGTATTTGGGAAAACCTTGGAGGAAAACGAAGCTCAGTTGATGCAGGTGTTAGATCGATTAAGTGACAGTGGATTAAAATTATCAGTGGACATGTGTCAGTTCTGTCGGACGTCTGTCACATACGTAGGGCACATCGTATCTGAGAAAGGAGTGGCCACCGATCCTTCTAAATTAGAGGCTATTGCATCATGGCCAAAGCCTACGCAGCTAACAGAACTGTGGTCTTTCTTAGGATTCTGCGGGTATTACAGACGGTTCGTGAACAACTTCTCAGCTGTAGTCCAACCCTTGACACAGCTGACAAAGGGTTACCCCCCACCAAAAGGGCGTAGCATGGCCGCGGGGGCCACCAGTCAAGATTATTTCAAAATAAATTAACCATTTGGGAATAGATGGACTCCTAAGTGCGAGGAGGTTTTCCAAGCCATAAAAGCCTGCGAGATAAAGACTCCAGTACTAGCATTTGCAGATCCACAAAAGCTGTCTGTGCTGCATGTAGACACCAGTTTGGATGGACTGGGGGCAGTGCTGTATCAAGAGCACCAAGAGGGACTGAGACCAGTAGCATTTGTGAGTCGGGAATTGATGCCGTCCGAGAAAAACTACCCAGTACACAAACTGGAGTTTTTGGCTTTCAAATGGGCGGTAGTGGACAAACTACATGACTATCTATATGGAGCAGCGTTTGTAGTGCACACAGACAACAATCCCCTTACGTATATTCTAACATCAGCGAAACTGGATGCTACTGGACACAAGTGGTTGGCAGCATTGGCCACTTACAATTTCAGTCTAAAATACAGACCTGGGAAATAAAATATTGATGCGGACGCATTGTCATCAATTCACTGAGACGCTAAAGTCCAGGATGGACTTTGGAAAAACATTACTGCTGCAGGAGTACATGCAATGTGCAAGCAAGTAGACATGCAGAGACAAATTACCACAGATAATCCAAATAGAGTGGCTGATAGTCTGGGAATCTCTCCCACTGGAGTCCCTTTAGTGTAATCTCACCACGCAGAGTTGACCATGGAGGGATTACCCCAACTAAACTGACAAGATCCATCCCGATCGCAGCAGACAAACCAGGACTGAGAGAAGTGTGGTTAGCTCTGAGGGACCGGAAGTCATCTCGGGCAGTCATCGGGGAGCACCCTGAGAGTTGACTCCTTGTGAGGCAATGGGATAACCTGGTGCTTAAGAATGGGGTAATGTTCAGAGTTGCTAAGAAAACACAGCACCTGGTAACGTAGGCTTGGTCCCCGCTGGCTGCTGCAGCGCTCGCTATGGCGGGCGCTGCAGGGACAAGAGTCGCCCCTCAATAGGGCCGGGCCCGCTGCGAGGGACGACCGCCACGCTGTGCAGCGAGTTTCTCAGGCTGACATTAAAATTGTGATCAGCTCTAGCGATGGAGCACTAGGCCACGCCCCCGGCGGTTCAGCCAATGAGGGCGAACCTGCCGGGTGACGTCATGACCGCGCCCGTCATTCCCCCGTCACGCCCCCCCTGTCTTTTCCCATGCAGCTCACTGCAGACCGGAGAACTCGGCTGCACGTGCCGCCAGCCCGGCAGGCGCGCATGCAGCGCAGGCACTGGGGCCGTAGCCTAAGCAACTGGTACTTTCGTATCGGTATAGGCAAGTGGTTCTACGTTCACTGCACGATGATCATGGCCATTTGGGCACAGACAAAACAATGGGATTAGTGAAAGATCGATTCTATTGGCTTAGAATGGCACAGGATGTCGAAAAATATTGTAAAACTGTGGGAGGTGTGTGCCCAGAAAGACTTTGCCTACCCGGGCCGCACCCTTGACCAATACCACCAGCAGGGGGCCACTGGACTTAGTCTGCATGGGCTTCCTGTCATTAGAGTCAGATAGCAAGAACACCAGTAATATCTTAGTGGTCACAGATCATTTAAACCGGTATGCGCAAGCATTCCCCACAAAGGACCAACGAGTCACTATAGTCGCCAAAGTGTTATAGGACAAGTATTTAGTCCATTATGGATTGCCAGCCAGGATACACTCCGACCAAGGACGGGACTTCGAAAGCCGATTTATCAAGGAATTACTGTGCATCTGTGGTATAAAAAAAATCCATAACCACGCCTTACCACCCACAATGAGATCCGCAACCTGAGAGATTCAATAGGACCCTATTAAATATGATGGGTACCTTAAATAATCAAGGAAAGGAAAGATGGCGTTAGCATGTAGACCACTTAGTTCAAGCTTATAACTGCAGCAAGAATGAATCCATTGGGTATTCACCCTATTACCTAATGTTTGAACGGGAAGCCCGATTGCCCATTGACCTGTGTTT
Organism: Ascaphus truei; assembly: GCF_040206685.1. Classification (NCBI taxonomy): domain Eukaryota; kingdom Metazoa; phylum Chordata; class Amphibia; order Anura; family Ascaphidae; genus Ascaphus; species Ascaphus truei. The sequence continues at coordinate 241,077,559 of NC_134487.1, read as the reverse complement.
TGGAGTGTCGGCAGATGGCACATCCCCAACCACGTACATGCAATATGTACAGAAACTCAGAGACCAGTTACAAGAAGCGTACAAACTGGCCACTTCTGCAGCTGACACAAGTAATCATGGAAACAAAAGCCGTTACGATAAAAGAGTACACGGGCAAGAGTTACAACTGCAGGACAGAGTCATTATCCAGAATCTGTGGATACCAGGAAAACACAAAATAGGAAATAGCTGGAAAACGAAGCCTTATGTGGTAGTAGACAAGCTAGAACAGTGGTTCCACAACTTTTTCGGTTCAAGGCTCCCCAAGGCAATCAGGATTTTTTCAAGGCTCCCCAAGGCGATCAGGATTTTTCCGCGGCGCCCAAAGTAAAAACAAAGGTGTATATACATACCTAACAGTTGCAGTGCGCAGTTGGTGTCACTCTCACACACTCTCACACCCTCACTCTCTCTCACACCCCCTCTCTCTTTCTCATACCCCCTCTCTCTCTCACATCCCCTCCCTCTCTCACACCCCTCTCTCTCTCTCACACCCCCTCTCTCTCTCTCACATCTTCTCTCTCTCACACCCTCTATCTCTCTCACACCCTCTCTCTCACACCCCCTCTCTCACACATAAATACACACACATAAATACACACACACACACATAAATACACACACACACACACACATAAATACACACACACACACACACACACACACACACACACACACACACACACACACACACACACACACACACAAATACACACACACAGAAACACACACACACACACACACACAAATAAATACACACAGAAACACACACACAAATAAATACACACACACAGATACACACATTGGAGAGCAGTGGAGAGCAGAGGCAGCGATGGATGTGAGTGACTGGGAGAGAGGAGGAGGCAGGAGATCCGTGCAGGCAGCTCCCTGCACACAGTCACTGGGCAGGCAAATGTACAACTCTCCCCCCCTCCCTTCTCCTATCACCCCCCTACCTTCTCCTATCACCCGGGGCATAAGGGGACGGGACACCGCACAGACAGAGAAGCCAGGAGCAGGAAGGCAGACACACACTCACCGTGTGCTCTGAACAAAGCGGAAGCCCTGCCCCCGGCTTCCCCTGACCTACAGCCAATCCCCTGCGGCCCGGCCGGCATGAAGGCGGGATGGTGGGGAGGTGAGGGATAATCGGAGAGATGGTGGGGAGTGATGATCGGAGGGATGGTGGGGAGTGATGATCGAAGGGATGGTGGATGGTGGGAAGGATAATCGCGGCGCCCCTCTAGGCAAGCCACGGCGCACCAGGGCGCCACGGCACACAGATTGGGAACTACTGAGCTAGAAGGACTCCCAGTCTATCGAGTGAGGCCTGAAAAGGGAAATGGGCCCACAAAGAATGTACATAGAAACCACCTCCTGCTAATAGGTCATTTAGTGCGCTGCCCTGAAACAGAAAACTTTCCAAGAGAACCCCATAGGCCCAGGAGAAGTGATCGATTGAACAGAGAACAGGGTTCTGGTACAAATTCAGTGAGCCATGGTAGGCAAGACAGTGATGAGGAGTCCGAACAAGAGGAGGGGTACCCAGGGGAAGGAATGTTAGGGCACTTGGCAAATATTTTGAACAGGGAAGAACTGCCTGCCCCTCAACCGGGTTCCCAAATACAATCAGTAGGGTCTCAGGATTTAGAAAAAACTGTTATTCTTGAACTAGATTCCAGAGCAGAGGAATTTACCCCCATAGATCCTGATGAATCCGTGATAGATGACTGTGAGTCTTCCCCTAGTGCACGGCCCGCAATATCTGAGTCACCGGTACCATATGTGTCCCCTAAGATGGAAAGTTTCGACTGAGGTCCCTATGGTTAGTACTGTTCGATAAGAAGTATCCATGATCTACTGTACCTATGATGTTATGTAGCTAGAAAGGAGTTAATTGTTAGATTAGATAAATCTATTGTTGGTTTATCCTGGTTGATGGGGACATCAACATTTCAGCAGGGGGAGGATGCAATCCCCTGTGTCTGCTATCAGCACAGGACATGGCCCCTTTAAGAATTACATTCGACTGGACCATGTGACTGGGCTTAGCCAGTGGAATGACAATTGGTGTCAGTTGGAAAGGGATTGCTGAGGGGACTGGTGTGGCAGTTTGTTTTGATATGGTGAGGCTGCTGCAGAACACTCTGCAAGGGCCTGACCGATTCATGGAGTGAGGAGACAGTGGATTTTGCTGGCCAGTACAAAGTACAGTGACAGCTCAGGGAGCACTGCAACAGCTAAGAGGAGAAATATCAGGATTTAACAGCCTGAGGTTAGAAAGAGATCCCCCTGCATTGGAACACAGGTTATGTTTTCAAATTAACTGTAAGAAGCAGAAGCCTGCATCTGTTTGAATCCAGAGCTCCAACGAAAGGTTATTGTACAAATACCCTGCCTAATCAACAGGGTATGTGAACTAATATGCAGTGACTGTAAAATATATAAAGACAGAGGAGGATTGCAGAAATACTGTGTGGTTATGTGGTATTCTTGTGTATGTATCCCTGTTCAAAATGATAGAAAAAGTCATATAAAGTTTGTTATAATTCCTTACAGTTTTGTTGTGTCTAATTACTCCTGCGTCCCACTCTGTGTACCACTCACTATAAGAGTTAAACCCCAAATTACAGGACTCAGGCCCCCACCTCTGTGACAGGTTCTATAGTCTGAGGTAAAGTAAAGAGTGGTCAAACTTATAGTGAGAAGGGCTTGTTTGTATTGTATGTTTATTGTGTAGTATCAATAAAGTTTTACTTGTTCCAGTGAGCTCGGTCGTGCATGACGGCTTCATCGATTTTGGGACGCAACGCTGAATGGCGTGAAAACTGTGTTACTTTTGGGTTCGCAAACCATTTAAAAATTCTGGCTAGAGGATATTTCTTTACACTTTGATAAAGCGCCCAGCGCGAAACATGTAAGTGTGATCGTTTGACCTCGGTTTTACCATGATTCAATAAATTGAATATTTTTTCACGTAAGTCACCCTCTCTCTCTCTTAAATATTTTGGTGGTGCGTCGCAGCATCCTTTTGCTTAACTCGTTAGAAGTCAGTGTCATCCATTGGAAGTCAGTGTCACTTGTTAGAAGTCAGCGTCACTCTTTAAGAGGCAGTAGTGTCTCGTTGGGTTGCAGTGTCACTCATTAGAAGTCAGTGTCACGTGTTAGGAGGCAGTGTCACTCGTTGGAAATTTGTGTCACTCATTAGGGGGCAGTGCCACTCATTGCAAAGAAGTGTCGCTCGTTATGTCAGTGTCATCCATTGGAAGTCAGTGCTACTCGCCAGAAGACAGTGTCACTCATTGGAAAATTAGGAGGCATTGTCACCCAATGGAAGGCAGTGTGACTTTTTAGAAAGCAGTGTCACTCATCAGAAGTCAGTGTCACTTGTTAAGCTGCGGCCAGGGTGGGAGCGCTCGCCGGGCGCTGGAGCGCCGTGACTTCAGGCGCGGGGCGTTTCATAGCCAGTTGCGCGCTTGAGGGTGTGTGTCAGGGGGCACAGCCTTCATGTCACGGAGCTGGTTCGCCTTCATTGGGTGAACCGCTCACATGACGCATCAGCGAGCAGCCAAATCAAATTTGGTTGTCTCGCCAAGCATCAATGTGTTTCATCGCGGCCAGCGTGAGCCCGTCCGTTAAGCGGCACCCTGGCCGAGACTGGGGCCATGGTGCTGCAGACCGTGCTGAGCGATCAGACACCACGGCCCCAGCGTTAGACCGTGCTTATACCAGCCAAAACAAATCCATGTTTTGCACTGAGCGTGCGAATTTCGAGCAGATCCAAGAAATTGATTTTCTGGAGCGACAGCCGCGTCACGCGAGTGGTTCAGCCAATGAGGGCGAACCGCTCACTTAATATCATGGCAACGCCTCTGGCACACCTCCCCGTCGACTCCTGAAGTCTCCTACCTGCGGTGCAGGTTTCGGGCGTTCGTATCACCCTGAGTGAGTGCGCATGCGTGCCCTGCTGGAGCTATAATCGCAGCCTTAGAAATGTGTCACACATTGGAAGTCAGTGTCCCTTATTTTTAACTTCACTCTTTGAAATCAGCATTGGAGTGATTAAACTGCACAAACCTATTGCTCTGGGTTTTTACACCCCTTTGAACAATTTTATTTTTGACTAAAATGTTCTCTATATTGATTCCGTTTTATTTGACCTTTTTTCACTTTCACTCCCGCTATTTCCCCTCGGCGTGCCCGAATAAAAGATGGCCTCACTCTCCGGCAACACTCCAGGTCACGCTCTGTTTTGTGTTTACAATCGTCAATCAATAGCACTGTACTGCAGCGTTTGGGCGGGAACGCTAAGTGGAAGGAGGCGGGTCCCGGAGAGGCGAAGGGGCGTAACCCTGCGCGTAAAGGGGCCAAAGATATCGACCCGGGGCGGAGTTTATGCAAATGAGGCTCAATTTGCCAGCACGGGCCCATGAATGAGAGATAGGGGAGTGAGTGGTTTATGCAGATGAGGCATGGGGGGGCGTACCCCTACGGCGAATGAGAGCTCTGTGGAGGGGGCGTGGCCGTGACGTCGCAGAGCGGCTCTGGCCGCGGCGGACTTTCAGGCTGATGATGGCAGCGCCGGGTGCCAGCTTGGGTGGCCGCCGCCGCCACTGCAGACCGTTGGTTTCCCTTCTCCCTGTCCTCCTCCTCCTTCCTGCGCTGTGCGCCGCGCAGACCGAACCCCGCCCCGAGTCCCCGCTCATTCTAGGGATCCGGCTGGAGGGAAGCGACCGCCCCACTGGGCTCTCCCCCGCCGGCGAGCTGGAGGTGACGGAGGGCAGCCGGCTCCAGCTGCGTCTCTACGGCCTCCACCTCCGCGCCGACAGCGGACAGCTACTCACCTTCACCGAGGCCTCGTCCGCCGGCCTGGACAACCGCAGCTGCCTGGAGGACACCCGCGACCTTCTCCTCGACTCGGCCGGACTGAACGTCAGCGGGGAAGCCGAGGGCACCGCGGCCCTGCTCCGCCTGGAGGTGCTACCGTTGCGCAAGAGCCAGAGATCCCGGTTATACGCTCTGTGCACCCGCCGGGGACTTGGTCTGCCCTGGAGGCTGCACCCGGGTCCTGACGGGCTGCTGCGGGTGCTGGAGGAGGAGAAGCCGTTCCTGCCGGTGTGGGTGCAGGCCTGTGTGATCGCCGTGTTGCTCGGGCTCTCGGGCATCTTCAGCGGTCTCAACCTGGGCCTGATGGCGCTGGATCCCATGGAGCTGCGGGTAGTGCAGCGCTGCGGCTCGGAGCGGGAGAGGCGCTACGCCAAGAAGATCGAGCCGGTGCGGCGCAAGGGAAACTACCTGCTGTGCTCGCTGCTGCTGGGGAACGTGCTAGTGAACACCACGCTGACCGCCCTGCTGGACGGGTTGACCGGTTCCGGGCTCGGGGCGGTGTTGGCTTCCACTGGGGGCATCGTGGTGCTGGGGGAGATCTTGCCCCAGGCGCTGTGCTCCAGGCACGGGTTGGCGGTGGGGGCTAACACGCTGTGGTTGACCCGGATCTTCATGGTGCTCACCTTCCCCGTGGCCTATCCGGTGAGCCGGCTGCTGGACTGTGCCCTGGGCCAGGAGATCGGCACTGTGTACAACCGGGAGAAGCTTCTGGAGATGCTCAAGGTGTGGGGGGGTTGAGGGGGGTCCTTCAGTGTTATCTTTAACTATTTGCGTTGTGTGACAGGAGGGCCTGCGAGGAGACAGGGTCACTGGTCCATTGTGTACCTTATTTCTGGGATGAGACAAGTCTGTCCCTGCTGGACAGTGGTGTCCTCATAACACTGATAAGCTTGTCCACCAGCGCACGCGGGTAGAGCGCCCATGCCACCCTCTGTGATCAGACATCTTCTGTTGTCATCAAGCTTGGGGGGATGAGGTGACACTTTGTCAGGTATGTCCCTGTTGTCCCCTCTCCCACCCTTGCTGATGGATAATACGCACTCCCTGTCTCGCCATAAACTCTGGATATCTACTTCCCCTCTTTGTGACTGTCAGAGCTGGATAACATGCACTCCCTCCCAGTCGCTCTCAGCACTAGGTGACATATGCCCGTCGTCCTCAGCACTAGACGAAATGCTCGCTCCCTTGGCAGTAGATGACATACACTCTCCCTCCCTTTTCCCCACAGATTACAGAGCCATATAGCGGCCTGGTGCGTGAGGAGCTTAACATGATCCAGGGCGCCCTGGAGCTGCGCATCAAGACGGTGGAGGACGTGATGACACGGGTGGGTGACTGCTTTATGCTGCGCAATGATGCTGTGCTCGACTTCAACACCATGTCCAGCATTATGGAGAGCGGCTACACCCGCATTCCTGTCTTCGAGAACGAGAGGTCCAACATTGTGGACATCCTGTACGTTAAGGACCTGGCCTTCGTGGACCCGGATGACAGCACCACCCTGAGCACCATCACTCGCTTCTACAGCCACCCTGTGCACTTTGTGTTCAGCGACACCAAGCTGGACGCCGTGCTGGAGGAGTTCAAGAAGGGTGAGGGGGCCCTGACTGTGTTGGAGCTGTCTTTGTTCATGTATGTGTGTCTGTCTGTGAGAGCCTGTGCTAGCGGCTTGTCTGCTTGTATTGTTCCTAATGTGTTGCCTGTGCTGACGTCGTCTGTGTGTGTGTACCTGCTTGGCTCATAATGTGTAATTTCTGTGTCTGTCCTGGCAATGTCTGTATGTGTGTCTTGTTTCTGTATTTTCTGTTTGTTTGTTTGTCACATGTCTGTGGTGTGTGTTTGTGTGGCTTTAGATCTCTTATGTCTGTGCTGTAAATACTAGGGGTGTGTGTGACGAGGGTTTGTGTATTGTGCTGTGTAATGTTAGTGACACGAGTACAATGGTTGCTTTTTGAGGTGTGTGGGCTCCATTGTGTCTGCGTGACGTCTGTCTATATGTGTTTCTCGTTCATGTTTTTGTGACCATGTGTTGCCCTGTCTCGTCACTCTGACATCCGTCTGTCTCCCTGTCGCTGTGGTTTCCCTGTTGTGGCCGTCTGTTTGTTGGTGTCTCCAGTGACAGTGTTGCTGGACCCGATACCCTTGTTAGAGAGGTTTGGTGACATGGAGGTGGTGACCTTGTATACACATGGGAGGAGTCGTCGGCATTATACCCTATCCTCCCCCCTTCTCCCTGCTTTTTCAAAAGTCAGTTAGTTCTCTTCAAAGCTCTGATTGGGGGGCGGCTGTAATCACATTGTGTAATCACCAGCCCTGGCACACAATGCAGAGTTTATATCCTGGACACATAATATACACATTGTGCTCATGTCGGCACTGAGATTATTGCATCATTGTCATGGGGGGGGGGGGGGGGGAGTGGACGGTCTGCACCTCTCACACACAAGCTCTGTATGTCTGTCGCTCAATGTATTTTGCTGCAAGTTTTCTGTTTGTGACGTGTCTCCCTCTCCATGTTATCCCCTCACCCCTGCAGGTAAGTCCCACCTCGCCATCGTTCAGAAGGTGAACAACGAGGGAGAGGGTGACCCGTTCTACGAGGTGATGGGACTGGTGACCCTGGAGGATGTAATTGAAGAGATCATTAAATCCGAAATCCTGGACGAATCTGACTTGTACAGTAAGTGATTGCCCCCCCCCCCCCATATCCCTCCTACTTTGACATTGTTATACTCTGTGACCCCATGCAAACACAGAATTTTAGGGCAAGAAAATCTCCCCCCACAAGCGAGTGATTAAAAACAAATAATAAAACTGCTACATGGGGACATCGTGCATAGAGAATTGACTGTTGCTGTCCTGTAGGCCAGGGGTACGCAAAGATTTAAGTCTACGCCCCCGGCCTGCTCTTACCTTTTTGTCTGACGTCATGTGGCGTCCCATTGCCATGGCAACACGGCGTTGACTGCGGCGTCATTTGACGTCGTGTTGCCATGACAATGCATCGCTAGAAGCCAAGAGATCAGGTAAGTTACAGAGGCCTCGCGCGCGATCCCCTAGCATTTAATTTAAATGCTTTGGGGAATCGCGCGGAGCCTCCAAGTGCTGCGCACCCCTCCTCTAGGCCTCTGTACTGGATGTGTTGTGTTTGCTGATGTCATTCTGTGCACACACTTATTGCATTTTGAAGCTATATTGTAGATTTCTTTATTTCTGCCTTTGGCTAATTATTTCTCTCCCTCGCTTTCTTGCTCCCTCCAGCTGATAACCGCAGCAGGAAACGTGTGAGTCGTCGCCAGGACAAGAAAGATTTCTCAGTCTTCAAGGACCCCGAGCACGAACTGAGGGTCAAAATCTCCCCGCAGCTGCTACTTGCTGCTCACCGCTTCCTGTCCACAGGTGGGACCCCCCACCACACACCCATCTCGCTTCCCCTCCTCTGTCATCGCTTTCATCCCTCCCTGCTCTCCTCTTGCCAACCCTCCCACAAACCCCCATTTTTTTTTTTTTTTGCCTGCCAACAGTCTCTCCTATTTCTTATCTTTCAGAGGTGCCCCTCTTTGCTCCTGTGCTGGTCTCCGAGAAGACCCTCCTACGCCTCCTGAAGTATCGGGATGTGGTGCAGGAGCTACACTTTAATGATGATGATGATAAGAAGGCACCCGAGCACTTCCTGTACCAGCACAACAAGCTAGCTGACTACTTCATCCTTATCCTGCAGGTGCGTGGGCCAGACGTGATAGAGGTCTCAGGGAGCGGTTATAGGGAGCAGCTACACGGAGCAATAGGAGGCGTTATAGGGAGCTGTTATATGGGCCAAGAGAAGGGGTTGAAGGTAGAGGGTAGTGCAGTGCTCCGTGGTGTCTCTGCACAGGGTAATGCAGCGGTTCCAATGTGTGGGGTAGCTTGAGTGTGTTAGAGTTGACATTCCTCTCTCCACAGGGGAAGGTGGAAGTGGAGGCCGGAAAAGAGAACATGAAGTTTCAGTCCGGAGCCTTCTCCTATTATGGTGTCATGGCTATGAGCGGCCCTGTGGCTCCAGGTGAGTTTCCCCTTCCCCACCACACACCTACCTAGACTCCTCTCCTGTTGCCTCCCTGAATCCTGCACTCCAGAGCCGGCTGCACACCTCTCCCTGCCACCGCCAAGACAGGCCGGACAACGGCAGTGCTGCTCTCCCTCACCTCCCCCATCCTCCCATCTCTCTGTTTTCCCTCCCACCCCAGCTCCTGTCTGCCCCGCTCCTAAACAGGGGGTGTCTGTTTTCCAGGTTAGCAGGTAAATGAAGTTTCTACATGTGTGTCTGTGTGTGTACATACCATTCGTACACACAGCCTGTGCATTACCTCTTATGCCCAGAAAGACTAGTAGTGTTTATTTGCAGTGTGTTGCTGGGAAGGGATTAACCCTGGTTTGGGTTCCCTTGGCATGGCTTGTCCCAGCACACCCACCACTCGTCCCCTCTGGGGGTTTTGGTTCTGAGAGGAGCTGTGTGTGTAATGGGTTTGTATAACAGTGTGTAGCGGCATGTCATATTAGGGAGCTAGATGCAGAATGAATAATATTAATATAACCATAATAATGTGTGTGCTTCTAACGTATCCTCCTTCCCACACCCCCCTACCATCTCACCCCCTTGTGGCAGAGCTGTGTGTATCTATCTGACCTATCTTTCCCATGTGGCAGAGCTCCGCTCCCCCTCTCACATGGGCAGCCTCAAACGCTCAACCACCCGCAGTAACCATGAGCGCTCGGACTCCATCTCCTCTACCGTCAGCGGCAGCACCAGTATTCAAGCCCAGTACATGGCGGACTTCAGCGTACGAGCGCTGAGCGACCTGCAGTATGTAAAGGTGAGACCACTTCAGTTTTCCTCTCCACCGCCTCCCCGCTGCACCAGCACTCTTGCTCCATTCTCTCCTCACATGGTCCCCCTTTTTCTATCACGCCCTTCTCGCATTTCCTTTTTATTTTTTATGCTCACGTCTGTGTCGCTTTGTCATGCCCGAGTGTTTCCTTTTCCCCCCTTTTTGTTCTTGGTGAGTGTGTCTCTCTCCTCTGACCTCCACCTTTCTTTACCCCTCTCTCAGATCACCCGGGAGCAGTATCAGGGAGCCCTCTTGTCTTCTCGGTTGGACAGTAGCCCCCAGTCCCCCGAAGGAGGGGTCCCCAAACCGGACAGCACCCCGTCAGAGCGCAGCGAAGCTCAGGAGGACGAGACCACGAGTCTCCTGAACCAGAGAAACTCCCAGCACAGTTTGCACGAAAACGCAGTGTGACACCACACACAATATCCGCAGAGCATCGCTCCGTCAGCACGCTTCCCCCACATCAGGAGCTTCCGAACAAGTGTAACGCATTACGAGGTCTTCATCAGGTCATGGAGCGATGCTCGGCAATGGCACAGGGGTTAATGGAGCAGCACTCTGCATGTGTCTGGCTAGAAGAGCCAGAGTGCCAGGGCCTGCTCTGCTTGAGTTCTCCAGAGGGATAAGGATTAATGGAGCAGAGCTCTGCAGGTCTCGGAAAGCGGCATCAATGGAGCGATGCTCTGCGGTGAGAAGTGTTATTCGAGAGATGTTCTGCAGGTCTCCAGCAAGGCAAATGGAGCAATGCTTAGCGGTGCTCAACTATAACGTTGTCAAAGGGAAACTGCATGTCAGTGGTAGAGAGGAGCTGACGGAGTGACACTGCTGTACTCTGAAACGGTTACGATGCTCTGCAGAGCAGTAACTCAGATGGATCTCTTCCTCGGATTCTACATATGCAGTGGAGACCCACCCCTTGCTGATATGGGGGGGGGGGGGGGGACTTTGTCTTCCTGAAGGATGTGGGGTGTCTTCTAGTGTATGGTTGATGATAGTCTTCCTGTTGGCTGGGGGTGTGTGAGGTGCCGCCCCCCCCAATCCCCATCTATCTGATGGGCTTTTGATGTGCATATCACTAGCACGTCTCCAGCTTCCCTCACAGCCACTGCCTTTGCAGTGCATTGTGGGGAGCCGTGAGCAATCCTAAAAGTCCCAGAATGTCCTGCATGGGCAGCTTTGGAGTAGCAGAGCGGGTCCTTATTCTTGCCCCACTGTTCTCCCTTTTTGTTTACAGGGTCCAGTCGTCTCCCTTACCTTTCTGCGCTGTTTTTCCCCCCCTCGCCCACCGCATTATGACATTTGCTAAACGCTGTGACATTGCTGCAGCGTGCGTGAGAGGTCACCACGCAGTCTCAGTTGTGTGCACTAAAACCCCTTCGCTGACAGGTGTTCTACAACTCTGCTGCAAAACCGTACCAAAAATGCACTTGGCATTGCAGCTGAAGGCTGTTACCAGATCCCGTGCAGTATAAGGGTTTAATGTTCCCCCCACATGCTTGTGTCCAACTGTGGTATGTAAAGGCTCAGGGATTTTTTTTGT